>NW_028174311.1:0-95000 GCF_963971535.1 Notolepis coatsorum | reverse complement strand
TAGTGTATCTGTAGTAGAGCGCTGTGTAGGCTACATCATCTGGACGGACTGTTTCTGTGCGAGCGAGCATGCGTACTATGGAATTTAATCCTGCCGGCGCCACTGCCGGCCCACACACTGGCCCACACACCGGCCCACACACTGGCCCACACTCTGGCCCACACACTGGCCCACACACCAGCCCACACACCAGCCCACACACCAGCCCACACACTGGCCCACACACTGGCCCACACTGGCCCACACACTGGCCCACACACTGGCCCACACACCAGCCCACACACCGGCCCACACACCGGCCCACACACTGGCCCACACACTGGCCCACACACTGGCCCACACACTGGCCCACCCACCAGTCCACACACCAGTCCACACTCTGGCCCACACACTGGCCCACACACTGGCCCACACTGGCCCACACACTGGCCCACACACTGGCCCACACTGGCCCACACACTGGCCCACACACTGGCCCACACCGGCCCACACACAGGCCCACATACTGGCCCACATTAGTGGCCCACACACCAGTCCACACTCTGGCCCACACACTGGCCCACACACTGGCCCACACTGGCCCACACACTGGCCCATACCGGCCCACACACAGGCCCACATACCGGCCCACATTAGTGGCCCACACACCAGCCCACACACTGGCCCACACACTGGCCCACACTGGCCCACACACTGGCCCACACTGGCCCACACACTGGCCCACACCGGCCCACACACAGGCCCACATACCGGCCCACACACTGGCCCACACACTGGCCCACACACTGGCCCACACTGGCCCACACACTGGCCCACACACAGGCCCACATACCGGCCCACACACTGGCCCACACACCAGCCCACACACTGGCCCACACTGGCCCACACACTGGCCCACACCGGCCCACACACAGGCCCACATACCGGCCCACATTAGTGGCCCACACACCAGCCCACACACCAGCCCACACTCTGGCCCACACCAGGGCCAGACTGGGGAAATAATTCATACCGGGAGATATAGCGCGAAATATAGCCCCAATCAGGCCACTTTTTAAGCGGGGAAATTGGGGGTCCCCCACCAGGAAATTTTTTGTTACAAAGACTTAATTTCCTGCATTCTGGTGAATTTTAGTGCATGTGAATCACAAACTAATGAGCCAACAATTGCTTAGTACAATGTACTGTTATGGACCTCAAATAAAACTGTTGTGGCACTAGCAATGCTACTCTCTCCACCTTCAAAAAGAAAAAAGCAAGAGCACAACATATTTTTCTATTTACTATTATAATACAGTTAACCACTCTCTCCTGTAAGGGCCTTTCTTTTTCTTTGTTTTATCCCTCTCTCCTCCACCCTTTCTCTTTCTTCCACTGTCCATCTTGACATCAACGTTAATTGACTTTCGCTCTACTGTATCTCTCCCGAGTCCCTCACTACCTGGCTCATTGCCTGGCTGTTATTCTGCATCCGAGTGCCGTCTGCCATTCCATTCGCCGCCTCCGCTGTCAATCAGTTGTATCGCCTGGTCCCGCCTCCACCAATCACAAGCGGCAGCACGGCTCCATTGTGTGTGTGTCCGCGTGAGGGAGAGAGTCAGATAGTTCTCCAACTCTGTGGCAGACAGTGAAATCCTGGTTGTTCCCCACCCACCTAGGTTATCTAACTATCACGCCGCGCCGCCGCCACAACTAGAAACAATGGCCTGACAAAAAAAAAATAAAAAATTATAATAATTTTTTATTTTTTTTTATATATATATATTTTTTTTTATCCACACACTGGCCCACACACTGGCCCACACACCGGCCCACATTAGTGGCCCACACACCGACTCACACTGGCCCACACACCGGCCCACATTAGTGGCCCACACATCGACTCACACACTGGCCCACACACCGGCCCACACACCGGCCCACATTAGTGGCCCACACATCGACTCACACACTGGCCCACACACCGGCCCACACACCGCCCCACACACCGGCCCACATTAGTGGCCCACACACAGACTCACACTGGCCCACACACCGGCCCGCCGTACAGACCATGTAGCCTGGGAGATGACTGAAATCACTGCAAGAGCTGCTAGGCTATTTTTAAGCATCTTTCTGTGGCAATTTTCATTTTTTTACATCTAACTTTTTCAGCCCTACCCTACCAAAGTGGGCTGATCCGAGTGGACTAAATGGGCCAGTCGAACCCCCCCCCATCAAAAAAAATTAAAAACCAGACCACTTTACTTCCGGCCCATCGGGATTCGTCCTGAACGTTCCGATGGCCAGTCCTGCATGGGGCAGCGCTCCACTTATGAAAATAGTTATGATATTACCTACAAGCTGACCACTACCGAATTAACCACATCATCACTTATGAAAATAGTTGTGGTTATGATCAGTGGTGCGTTATTGAAATCATCTGGGCTTGCACGCACCACGTGCACGCGCGCTCCCGGCGCGTGCGCGCGCTCCCGCGAATGAACATTTAATGTCCCCTCGCTTGAGCACAGACTAAAGACAGTGCCTAATTGCCTCTATGAATGGAATGTAACACATGTCTTCACAACAAGTTAGGTGTGAATGTATCTGAGAACGTATTTAACACACCTGACGACCGGCGCTATTGATATGCAAATAGCGAGTACTTATCTGAGGTTGCACAGAGTGCAACCCCGTCCCATGAAGAACGCATGCCTGGTTATGATATTACCTACAAGCTGACCACTACCGAATTAACCACATCATCACTTATGAAAATAGTTGTGGTTATGATATTACCTACAAACTAACCACCACAGAATTAATCACATCATCACTTATGAAAATAGTTGTGGTTATGATATTACCTACAAGCTGACCACTACAGAATTAACCACATCATCAATTATGAAAATAGTTGTGGTTATGATATTACCTACAAGCTAACCACCACAGAATTACATTACAAAGCATCACACCTCTGTGCTGCAATGCCAGGTAGTCCCATTCACACAGACGCTGGGGCAAACCAACCCTGGGAATTTCAATATACTTGCTGCCGGCATAGTGCTGCATCAACTTTCACCCCCCATTCATCAATACTCAATATTTCAGATGATGCTGAAACCCTAATTCATGCTTTTGTCTCATCACGTCTAGACTACTGTAATGCACTTTTTCAAGCATCAAAAATCTTCAACTCGTGCAAAATGCGGCTGCACAGATACTAACTAAAACTAGAAAATGGTATCACATCACACCAGTTTTGTCCGCCCTACACTGGCTTCCTATTCAAGCCCGATCTGACTTTAAAGTGCTACTCCTCACCTACAACATTTTAAATGGGCTTGCACCGCTCTATCTATCCGATCTCATCTCTCGATACTTGCCCGCTCGTGCTCTGCGCTCACAAAATGCGGGGCGTCTATAGAAATCTACCGGCCACAGAGCCTTTGTCTACCGCGCGCTCCCTACCTGTGGAACAAATTACCTGCCGTCATCAGGGGCGCCTGCTCTGTCGAAGCTTTTAAATCCCTGCTTAAATCCCATCTTTTCTCTCTCTCCTTCAACCTACCCTGATCTCACCTGGTCGGGGACTGACCCTTAGATTAACCTTTTCCGCCTGTGCGGTCCGTCGGTGGACCGCAAATGACACCTGGTCATAAATCAATATCTCCAGATTGTTCTATAAAAGTATCGATTTTATTTTCAAACGTATTCAAGTATAAACATCATAACCATGTCACAACAGCATGTATAATGTATATTATCATAAATACGTTAGTTTAGGAATAGGTTAAAGTGTTACTAGATAGATTTTCCTTTTCGAAATGTCTGTATATTTTGCGAGAGGTGACCATTTTGGAAATCCTTGAATCATGGGAATTGTAGTTTTTTGCTGCCATTTTGTAGTGGACATCCAGAGCTCTGGATCTGCGTTGGACTTTTTCAAAACTACACTTCCTGAACAGATCTATGGGGTTCAAGGTTCATAGTTCTGTATGCATTATTTTAATAACTCATATTATTCGGGATAATATACCACAAAATGTAACATTATTGACAAATATTGAAATGCAGTTATTTTCTCTTCCCTATTGTTAGCATGCAGCAACAATTATATATGAAATTAGTTTCAAAACTGTTGCACTGTGGTGAAAATAAAAAAGTACAGTCGATTTCATTATCTCCACGCCTGGTGATACTAAATCCAAATTGAACTCTGCCATTTGAAAGATAATATATGTATATATAAATGTGCGAATTGGCTATAATAAGGTAATTTATAAGCCTGCTATTATATTCTATAATAATATTTCAAATTGCATTGGTCCGGATGGGAGAATTCAATTCAGTACTGTATCTACAGAACCTTCTGTTTAATCATCTTCCCTTTATTCATTTCCTTAGATTTTTTGTACACATGATCTCAAGAAGGTACTGAACGAGATCAGTGGCAGTTTCTAATGTTTGGTCATTATTAGCATGGTGTTATTCCCTGTCAAAGATGCAAAGAAAAATCATAATTCATATTCTCTTTTGTTTCATCACAATTTAAGCAAGCCTAGTAATATACACAATATTTCTGACACTTGGAATACATTCACTGAGGTCCACAGATGTCCCTAGATACCAAGAATATGCAAATGGACCTTGTAGAAGTGCAGCAATATTCCATTTACTTTTCCATTTATTTTAGGCGGATTTTCAAAAAATAGGCTCCGGGTGGAAGAGGTTCATCTCTCTAGTTTAGTTAGGATGTCTATTTGCTCCCATGTCTGATTTTCTGCAGACTTGGGAGAACCTTTTTAACCTCTGTCTCTGTCTCAACCGGTCCCATGGAACAGCTTCATACCGCCTTCTGTCTGGCCTGCAGTGCTGAACCTTCTGAGTGGCTTCTCCTGCCCCCACGGGGCATACGGCCCTGAGCTATTGTCTTGTATCTCACCCTGTATCCATACGCTTGGAGTAGTTCTATCTATTACTCAATTTCACTATTTTCTTATATGCTATGATTCTACTGTCACCATGTATGCATATGCTCACTACATGTATTTTTTTGACTTTATGGTGTTTTGTTCTTGACCTATTGCCATGTTTCTTCTTGAATTGTTTAAAGAAGACGTGTACCACCCATGGGGACATTAACGTGTTGTCGGGCCTTACAAATACATTTGATTTTATTTATTAAATCAGCTTGATTGGGACATACTGTTTTTATTTAAAAACATGAAATAATGTTTTGAATATAGTCAGTAAATAAATAAATGAAAATACTATATTTAAACCAGTTATATCATTATTAAAAGTGTAAATCTTAATTAAACCAATGAGTAATTCATAATGTTTTCCATACCTGAGCAGGTGAGGCCAACAGTCTTGCCAGGTGAGCTGGTGTTTCTATCTGAGGTGACACAGTCCAGGAGATGGGACTCGTTGCCTTTACACTGGAGTTCTTTGGTCCCGATTGAAGCGTCTCCCTCTCCATAGAGCGCCCCCTGGAGGGCTGAAGGAGCCCCACAGCCAAGCTGCCTACAGACCACCTCTGCATCCTGCTTGTCAAAGTCAGCTTCACATAGTGACCTCCACGCCTGATCAGACTTCATCTCCACTCTGCCTGAACACAGACCAGATCCATTCACAAGCCTCACAGACTCTGTACACACACACACACACACACACACACACACACACACACACACACACACACACACACACACACACACACACACACACACACACACACACACACACACACACACACACACACACACACACACACACACACACACACACACACACACACACACACACACACACACACACACACACACACACACAGTCAGAGAGAGAAAAAAGAGTCAGAAACAGAGAGTGAGAGGAGAGCATGTCTGCAGAGTGTAGTACCAGATGGATACATTGAGGAATTAAAAACAGACTAGACACAGCGGATCAATTTAGCTGCTTTACATATTGAGCGTCATTATGTCAAATGTCCTATAATACCGGTGTTGTCATGAGTTTATTAGTCATGGGAAATTTCACATCACCGCGGCAACCTTAGTACGGTCTCATTATTCTGACAAATCCACACGCAGGCTGATGCATTGTCAGCAATTCACATCAGCCATCTGGTGTCATACAGCTGTCTTAACAGATTTATTGATTTTAAATGCTCAAGAATGTTTTCTAATTACACTGTTGCACTTGACTATGTTAATGTATGCTACCACTGAAATGCATGGCAATGTATTTAACCAGAAAGTATTATGATTAGAACTATTAAAAAAAGTATTTTCTTTAAATATATTTAAAAAAATTGTCAAATTGTCATATTGACCTGCTGAATCCGATTTGACAAAACTACCTGTAGGACTGACATCAAAACTACCTGTAGGACTGCTGTAAAACTACCTATAGGACTGACATCAAAACTACCTGTAGGACTGCTGTAAAACTACCTGTATGACTGCTGTAAAACTACCTGTAGGACTGCTGTAAAACTACCTGTAGGACTGCTGTTAAAACTACCTGTAGGACTGCTGTTAAAACTACCTGTAGGACTGCTGTAAAACTACCTATAGGACTGCTGTAAAACTACCTGTAGGACTGCTGTAAAACTACCTGTAGGACTGCTGTTAAAACTACCTGTAGGACTGCTGTAAAACTACCTGTAGGACTGCTGTTAAAACTACCTGTAGGACTGCTGTAAAACTACCTGTATGACTGCTGTAAAACTACCTGTAGGACTGCTGTAAAACGACCTGTAGGACTCATAGATATATATAGAACACTAGATAGCTTGCCCGCGCTGCCGGCCAATGGAGAGCGACGTCACTGAACCGCTGCCATCTTGCTCCAGTTAGCCTTGAGTGAGAGTGAGTGAGCTGCACAGACAAAAATACTCATAACTCGCTGAAATATTGACGGATTTACAAACGGTTTGGTTTATTACAAGCATTATTAACGTGGCTATGATTCAAGCGGTTTGTAAAAAAAAAAACATCTTTAAATTTTTTTTTTATAAGTATGCAGTATCATAACTACATATTTGATGTTTATAGCAAACCAACCCGTTTGTAAATCCGTCAATATTTCAGCGAGTTATGAGTATTTTTGTCTGTGCAGCTCACTCACTCTCACTCAAGGCTAACTGGAGCAAGATGGCGGCGGTTCAGTGACGCTGGTGACTCCGCCTTAAGCTATCTAGTGTTCTATAGATATCTATGGTAGGACTGCTGTAAAACTACATGTAGGACTGCTGTAAAGCTACCTGTAGGACTGCTGTTAAACTACCTGTAGGACTGCTGTAAAACTACCTGTAGGACTGACATCAAAACTACCTGTAGGACTGACATCAAAACTACCTGTAGGACTGCTGTCAAAACTACATGTAGGACTGCTGTAAAATTACCTGTAGGACTGCTGTCAAAACTACCTGTAGGACTGCTGTCAAAACTACCTGTAGGACTGCTGTCAAAACTACCTGTAGGACTGACATCAAAACTACCTATAGGACTGCTGTAAAACTACCTGTAGGACTGCTGTTAAACTACCTGTAGGACTGCTGTAAAACTACCTGTAGGACTGCTGTAAAACTACCTGTAGGACTGCTGTAAAACTACCTGTAGGACTGCTGTATAACTACCTGTAGGACTGACATCAAAACGACCTATAGGACTGCTGTAAAACTACCTGTAGGACTGCTGTAAAACTACCTGTAGGACTGCTGTAAAACTACCTGTAGGACTGCTGTAAAACTACCTGTAGGACTGCTGTAAAACTACGTGTAGGACTGACATCAAAACTACCTGTAGGACTGACATCAAAACTACCTGTAGGACTGACATCAAAACTACATGTAGGACTGCTGTAAAACTACCTGTAGGACTGACATCAAAACTACCTATAGGACTGACATCAAAACTACTTGTAGGACTGACATCAAAACTACCTGTAGGACTGCTGTATAACGACCTGTAGGACTGACATCAAAACTACCTGTAGGACTGACATCAAAACTACATGTAGGACTGACATCAAAACTACCTGTAGGACTGCTGTATAACGACCTGTAGGACTGACATCAAACTACCTGTAGGACTGACATCAAAACTACCTGTAGGACTGACATCAAAACTACCTATAGGACTGCTGTAAAACTACCTGTAGGACTGCTGTAAAACTACCTCTAGGACTGCTGTAAAACTACCTGTAGGACTGACTGCTGTTATATCTCGTACTGGCAACCGCGTCTCGCTCTTCGCCATATTGAGATATATCTTTATCTCCAGTACCTACTGTACTTCATTATCAAAAAACAATGCACCCATGCACTTGACCAGGCCCCGCCCCAGTGTCCCCCTACAAGACACCGGACATGGTCATACTCGCCCTTCCTCGTTTTTGTTTCCATCATGGACGATGCAGTGCACCCTGTGTAACTAGCTGTTATGAAATGCAGAGAGAAATTGAACAATGTTGGGCTTTCGCCGGAGATTTTTCCAGCCCCTGGAATCTTCACGGCACGTTCTGACGGCGCATCGGGCCTGGCCTGGGGTTTTCTCGTCTCATGACAGCGGATCGAGGGACATCGCGCGACGGTTAGCTGTCGGGCTAAGTCGCGCTCAGGTAGGGCCTGCGCCACCAGGCATTAATGCTGCCGTTACTAATACTGCTTGTTGTCCCGTGACACAACCGAGTTGTGTATTGGCGCAAGGGGCAGGATACCTGGGTAAACGTCGTCGTTATGACTCTGAGTTGGACGTTTTCCCAGCTATTCTGTAGCGCACAGCTAATGCTAATGCTAAGATGCTGGGTCACTGTTCCGTTGTTCCCCGCTGTGGGCTGTCACCGCTTTTCCCTCCTCTTAACCGGTTCATTGATGAAGGTCAATCGGTAACTAATGTGGGGGGTTTTGCTGAGGCTTATTTACCCTTTTTATGGGTGAATGGGCTGACAACAGGGCGCAGGGCAGGTGTACCCTGGCTTGAGAGCCGGGTAGCATCGATCCTTTGCCCTGGCAGGGTTGAACGGTGTCCCACCCGGTAAAACTACCTGTAGGACTGCTGTTAAAACTACCTGTAGGACTGCTGTAAAACTACCTGTATGACTGCTGTAAAACTACCTGTAGGACTGCTGTAAAACGACCTGTAGGACTCATAGATAGATATCTATGGTAGGACTGCTGTAAAACTACATGTAGGACTGCTGTAAAGCTACCTGTAGGACTGCTGTTAAACTACCTGTAGGACTGCTGTAAAACTACCTGTAGGACTGACATCAAAACTACCTGTAGGACTGACATCAAAACTACCTGTAGGACTGCTGTCAAAACTACATGTAGGACTGCTGTAAAATTACCTGTAGGACTGCTGTCAAAACTACCTGTAGGACTGCTGTCAAAACTACCTGTAGGACTGCTGTCAAAACTACCTGTAGGACTGACATCAAAACTACCTATAGGACTGCTGTAAAACTACCTGTAGGACTGCTGTTAAACTACCTGTAGGACTGCTGTAAAACTACCTGTAGGACTGCTGTAAAACTACCTGTAGGACTGCTGTAAAACTACCTGTAGGACTGCTGTATAACTACCTGTAGGACTGACATCAAAACGACCTATAGGACTGCTGTAAAACTACCTGTAGGACTGCTGTAAAACTACCTGTAGGACTGCTGTAAAACTACCTGTAGGACTGCTGTAAAACTACCTGTAGGACTGCTGTAAAACTACGTGTAGGACTGACATCAAAACTACCTGTAGGACTGACATCAAAACTACCTGTAGGACTGACATCAAAACTACATGTAGGACTGCTGTAAAACTACCTGTAGGACTGACATCAAAACTACCTATAGGACTGACATCAAAACTACTTGTAGGACTGACATCAAAACTACCTGTAGGACTGCTGTATAACGACCTGTAGGACTGACATCAAAACTACCTGTAGGACTGACATCAAAACTACATGTAGGACTGACATCAAAACTACCTGTAGGACTGCTGTATAACGACCTGTAGGACTGACATCAAACTACCTGTAGGACTGACATCAAAACTACCTGTAGGACTGACATCAAAACTACCTATAGGACTGCTGTAAAACTACCTGTAGGACTGCTGTAAAACTACCTCTAGGACTGCTGTAAAACTACCTGTAGGACTGACTGCTGTTATATCTCGTACTGGCAACCGCGTCTCGCTCTTCGCCATATTGAGATATATCTTTATCTCCAGTACCTACTGTACTTCATTATCAAAAAACAATGCACCCATGCACTTGACCAGGCCCCGCCCCAGTGTCCCCCTACAAGACACCGGACATGGTCATACTCGCCCTTCCTCGTTTTTGTTTCCATCATGGACGATGCAGTGCACCCTGTGTAACTAGCTGTTATGAAATGCAGAGAGAAATTGAACAATGTTGGGCTTTCGCCGGAGATTTTTCCAGCCCCTGGAATCTTCACGGCACGTTCTGACGGCGCATCGGGCCTGGCCTGGGGTTTTCTCGTCTCATGACAGCGGATCGAGGGACATCGCGCGACGGTTAGCTGTCGGGCTAAGTCGCGCTCAGGTAGGGCCTGCGCCACCAGGCATTAATGCTGCCGTTACTAATACTGCTTGTTGTCCCGTGACACAACCGAGTTGTGTATTGGCGCAAGGGGCAGGATACCTGGGTAAACGTCGTCGTTATGACTCTGAGTTGGACGTTTTCCCAGCTATTCTGTAGCGCACAGCTAATGCTAATGCTAAGATGCTGGGTCACTGTTCCGTTGTTCCCCGCTGTGGGCTGTCACCGCTTTTCCCTCCTCTTAACCGGTTCATTGATGAAGGTCAATCGGTAACTAATGTGGGGGGTTTTGCTGAGGCTTATTTACCCTTTTTATGGGTGAATGGGCTGACAACAGGGCGCAGGGCAGGTGTACCCTGGCTTGAGAGCCGGGTAGCATCGATCCTTTGCCCTGGCAGGGTTGAACGGTGTCCCACCCGGAAGCCTGCGCTTGAGGGCGAGTCGGCCCGGCAGGTGGCTGTATGGGCTGATGAAGTTTATACCACCACAGGATGGAATTTAGCAGCGGCCAGTGTCATTGCTCAGCTGACTGTTTTTCTGTCCACATTGGTGTCGGGCTGCAGGGCCAGCCGATGCCGAAAATGTTGCGTGTGTTTTTGGGGTTATAGAACTCTTAAATCAGTCGCAAGCTATAACCGCAGGGAGGATCAGGATGCTATCAACTCTTATTTATAGGCATCTCTGGTTGGAGCAGTCTTCCCTTGGGGAGGAGGAAAGGTTTCTTCTCCTTAGGGCTCCTCTTTCCGCGGAAGGACTCTTTTGTCGTTCTGCGGAAACGCGGGCGGTATTTGACCTGGGTCCCACACCGCCTCGCACCATGCAGCCAGAGGTGAGAGCATGGCCTCGTCAACGGCTGTGGCGAGGCCCTCGACCAGCGGCCATGTTTCCCCCGCCTGAGGTACCCTGGGCGCAACGTCAACAGGTGACCGCAAGGCCGACAGCCTTGGCGGCCGAGGGATCGGCTACATTAGATGAGCACGCCCTAAAAAAACGTTGCCGTCTAGCTGTGTGCAGCTCGCTCTCAGGTCACTCCCCCCCCCCAACACCAGTGGGATAAGGGCTCTGATTTGTTTCCTTTGGCTGCGGGTCGCGTGTCTTCAATAAAGCGCAAGCGGCCCCACGTTTCGCTTCTCATGGGGACAGGGGCTGACACCCAGTTGATGGCTGAGACTGGGTCTGTCCGTGAGAATGTTGTGCTGTCACATGGCTCCCTCGCCACGCGCTCTGCGTCTGCGATTGGTGAGCCTGGTGTTACATCTGTCAACTACAAGGGTTGTCAGCAGGGTGACTCGAGGCCTCTTCAGGCTCAGTGCGGGTTTCCCTGACCTCGCCTTCGCCAGGCCGGGTATCACGTTAGTGCCTCCCACTCCCGGAAGACTGGCAGTGGTCTGGCAGGTGCGCGTGATTTGGGTGGTAGTAATATCACTGCAGGGCTACGGTGTGTGGGAACCCACCCTATCGGGCAGTGTGGGGGCCTCACACCTTGCATGTCCAGCTGTGGAACAATTCCTCAGCAGTCCATGCTGGAGGGGTGTTCAGTGGGGGAGCTTTTGTCACCTGGTATGATGTCAGCTTCTCCCGTATCAAACCGGCCCTTTCTGTCGGGGTCCCCCCTTGGGTGTGATTGCCTCGTGGGTAGTGTCGGGGTCTGATGTCCCGACGCCACGGAACGCTCTGCTCATGCGGTTAGCGAGTCCAGGGCTGGCTACGCACAGCGGGCGGGACCGGGCCGCCTATCTACAGTTCCTAGCGGACCAGCGCCAAATGGCGGCAGGTGCACTTTGGGAGTACCATCACATATGGCTACAGCAGTGCCATATGTCGACGTGGATGGAGAGAACGTTGAGGCGGGGGCTTGTGTTGCAGTTTGCACAACACCACCCTCCGTTTTCAGGTTTGGTGCAGACCCTGTTGTCAGGGTCAGCAGCAGTGGCAGCTCTGGCCGACGAGATCCAATCTCTGTTGGCGAAGCAGGCCATAGTCGTGGTCCCAAGGGAGGACGCGATGTGTGGCGTCTACTCCCGGTATTTTCTGTTGCCCAAAAAATCGGGAGGTGTCAGACCTATACTGGACCTGTCCGCGTTCAATCGTCTGATTGTGACGAGACGGTTCAGAATGTTGACCGTCAAACACCTGCAAAATGCTGTCAGGGTGGGAGATTGGTTCACCTCCATAGACCTGAAGGATGCGTATTTTCACATCCCGATTTTCCCTCCTCACAGTAAATTCCTACGCTTCCTGTTTCAGGGTGTGGTGTACGAATACCAGAGGCTGCCGTTCGTCTACTCTCTGGCCCCCCGCACATTCACCAAGTGCGTAGAGACCGCGCTGGAGCCTCTACGTCGTCAGGGTATATGAATTATTTTCTATCTCGACGACATTCTGGTCCAGGTCTCATACCAGGCTGGTGGTGGAATTCCTCACCAAGCTGGGTTTTGCTGTGAACTGGAAGAAGAGTATACCTCTTCCCAGTCAGCAGGTGGAGTACTTGGGCTTTGTTCTAAGCTCAAGGCCCATGAGGGCAACCCTCTCGGAGCGGCGGCGAACGTGGCAGGACGGTTACGGCGCTGTATGTGATGCGCCTGCTCGCTATGATGGCATCTGCTCACTCTGTGGTCCCTCTTGGCCTCCTCTTCATGAGGAGGATACAGAGGTGGTTTTCCAGTATGGGGATAGACCTGGTGAGAGGCAAGTGGAAACGTTTGAAGGTTCCCTTGTCAATACTGGGGGATCTCGACTACTGGAGGAGGCCTGGTATCCTCACAAGCGGGGTCTCCATGGGCGGCAGGCGGTCACACGTCACGGTCTTCACCGACGCCTCCCTCATGGGATGGGGGGGGGACATGTCGGACCGATGCAGTGGGGGGCAGCTGGATGGTCCATGCTGCCCGGTCTGCAACGCACATCAATGTGTTGGAATTGAAGGCGGTCCTCCTGGTCTTCAAGTGGCTCGGCCACTTGGTGGTGGGCGAGCACGTGTTGGTCAGGACAGACAACACGGCGACAGCATCGTATATCAACAGACAGGGTGGAGTACGCTCCATCCGTCTGCACCGGGCGGCGGTCGAGCTCTGGCTATGGGCATCTCTCAATCTGCGCAGCCTAAGGGCGCTCCACATCTCTGGCAAGGAGAATGTTGGCGCAGATGTGATGTCGCGGGGCGGTCCTCATCTCGACGAGTGGGGACTACGTCCAGACATAGTCAGACAGGTCTGGTACCGCTTCGGGGAAGCCTTGTGGATCTGTTTGCGAGTGCCCCTTGTGGTTCTCGGTCAGTCGGGGGGACAATCCTCCCTTGGGGGTGGATGCCTTTTCGATGTATCCGTGGCCGCCCTGGATTCTGTATGCATTTACCCCCATACAGCTGATAGGTCAGTTGTTGGAGCGGATACGTCGGGAGCGCAGGACCTTGATCCTGATTGCGCCGGACCGGGGCACGGCTGTGTGGTTCCCGGTCCTGATCCAGCTCTTGATAGCCCCGCCGTGGCCTGTTCCATGGTCATCGCCCTCTCTCAGGCGCATGGGTCTCTGTTTGCGGTTCCCTGTGCTGGGCCAACCGCTGATGGTTTGGCTGTTGAGAGGGTGAGTCTGGAGGGGATGGACCCTTCTGTGGTCGACACCATCCGGAACGCACATGCTCCCTCCACTATCGCGGTTTACGCGGGTAGGTGGCATGTTTTCCAAGAGTGGTGTAGAGTGGGGGGCTTGGACCCGGTGTCCTGCCCCCTGGACGCTGTCCTTTCCTTCCTTCAGTCTATTTTGGATGGACTGTCGGCTTCGACGGTGAGGGTATATGCCGTGGCTATATCCTCTTGTCATGAGGGGTTTGAGGGCGTTACGTTGTTCAGCCACCCTCTTGTGAAGCGTTTCCTGCTTGGCGCTCTGCGTCTTAAGCCGGTGGAACGTTCTCTGTCTCCGAGTTGGGACCTCCAACTGGTCATCGGCCGGTTGTCTGAGGCCCCGTTTGAGCCTCTTGAGCAGGCGTCTTTGGAACAGCTGTCTTTCAAGACTGCATTCCTGCTGGCCATCACCTCCGCTAAGCACGTGGGTGAGCTGTGTGCTCTCTCGGTGCGGCCTGAGTGCTTGTCTATTCGTGTCAATAGCGGTGCGACTCTGAGGCCTAATCCAGTCTTCGTGCCAAAAAAATATCCGGAGCTCTTTTTGCTCCAGGGATATTGTGGTTCAGGCGTTTCATCCGCCTCCTCACGCTGGTGAGTTAGAGGCGAGTCTTCACCTGTCGTGTCCCGTCCGGGCTTTGGGGGTTTACCTCAGTCGGACTCAGGACCTCAGGGCTACCGATCAGCTCTTTGTTTGTTACGGTGGCTCTCGCGCTGGTAAGGCACTGTCCAAGCAGCGCCTGTCACATTGGTTGTGCGAGGGCATTGCCCTTTGCTACACGTTGGCTGGGCTGGCCACCCCTAGGGGTGTCAGGGCACACTCCACTCGTGGACGCCACCTTGTTAGGGGGGGCCTCGGTGGGACATCAGGGGGTCCCACGGTAGCTCATATGCCGGCTCCAGTTGTTCGGAGCCGTTATGGTCGGGAGGTCTGTCTACCGACCCGTTTTTTTAGTTAGTAGGGTGAATTCTGGGGGGACATATGTAGTGGGCACTTACATGGACACTTACATGGACTGGACATAATCCACCTACACTGTCACTTTAAGGACACGGCATTGTGGGTAGCTAGAGCGGCCATATGAACTCTTGGCTTGGTTTGTTGTGGTATCCACGCTATGCTAATAAATGATGCACACTGATGTGTGGTCAAAGAAACTTCACTCTCTCTGGTCGTGATTTCCCGTCTCCTACAATAACCTAGTTATATGAGTACTGGCTGAGCGTCTCGCTCTTCGCCATATTGAGATATATCTTTATCTCCAGTACCTACTGTACTTCATTAACAAAAAACAATGCACCCATGCACTTCACCAGGCCCCGCCCCAGTGTCCCCCTACAAGACGTGGTACCCAAGGAAATCGATCCCAGACAGCCCAAACTGGCATTTAGCTGGGTTAACTATGAGCCCATGCTGACTGAGTCAGGTGAAAAAGGTCCTGAGATGGGACAAGTGCTCTGCCCTTGAGGTACTGGCGACTAAGATGTCATCTAAGTAGACAAACAAAAAAGGCAGGTCCCGTAACACAGAGTCCATCAAGCGCTGGAATGTCTGTGCTGCGTTTTTAAGCCCAAATGGCATGCGCAAGAACTCAAATAAACCAAAGGGAGTAATCACCGCCGTCTTAGGGATGTCCGCTGGGTGGACCGGCACCTGGTGGTAACCTCGAACTAAATCTATTTTTGAAAATATGAGTTTCCGGGCCAGGTGGGTGGAAAAATCCTGAATATGTGGAACCGGGTATCGGTCCGGTGTAGTTACCTCGTTAAGGCGGCGGTAATCGCCACACGGGCGCCACCCGCCGGCAGTCTTGGGGACAATGTGAAGGGGTGAGGCCCATGGGCTGTCAGAACGACGGATAATACCCAGGTTCTCCATGTTGGAAAACTCTGCCTTGGCAACGGCCAGCTTGGCAGGATCTAGGCGGCGAGCCCGGGAGTAGACTGGCACACCTGCCGTAGCGATGTGATGCTCCACACCGTGCTTACTGGTGGAGGACGAGAAAGTGGGCTGGGTAAGGACAGGGAACTCGGCTAGCAGCTGGTGAAACTTATCTGTAACAGACAACATGTTAGACAAACCCACAGGAGGCACTGCCCCGACAGTACATTCAAATGAACAAAAGGTGGTGGCATCGATCAAGCGATTGTTCCTGACATCCACCAACAATCCATAAGCACACAGAAAATCAGCACCCAGCAGGGGCACAGACACATCAGCAGTGATGAAGTCCCAGCTAAACCGCCACTCACCAAAACACAGCTCCACTGTGCGGATTGTAGTACCATTGGCAGCTTCCATAGGGAGCCCATGTCTGTCGGCCAGGGTGTCCACCCTTGATGCAGGCAGCACGCTTCTCTGTGCCCCTGTGTCACACATGAAACACCTGCCTGAGATGGTGTCCCGAATAAACAGTAGCCTGCCGGCCCCACCAACGCTCATGGCCACTGTTGAGCGCCGGCCCGGGCGTTTCCCGGCCCCTTGTAAGTACATGGGGGACGGTATTGGTTAGCCCTGGCTCCATACTTTGTGTAAAAGAAACACCAGCCAGTGTCTCTCCCTCGCTGGCGAGGGGCTGCCACCGCAGCACGACGGTATAATCCCCATGGTGAGAGGAAGAGGGTTGGTCATGGTAGAACACGGCCGCACAGTGTTGTTGCTGGCTGGCCAAAAATAACTTATCCGTATCCGCGGCTAACATACAGCAGTCATTTATTGTTGTCTTGGCCAAGGCAGCCCTTACCTGAGCCGGTAACTGGCGTAAGAACAGCTGTCTGAAGAGAAAGTGGTTGGGCTCATGCTCTCCCATCAACGCCAGCATCCTATCCATAAGCTCGGACGGTTTACTGTCGCCCAGACCTTGCAATGAAAACAGCCGGTTAGCTCGTTCCACCTCAGATAGTTCAAAACACTTCAACAAGTGTGCCTTCAGCGTGCCATATTTGCTGTGCGCCGGAGGGCTGCCGTGTTAGTCCCCAGCACAGCGACAACGTGATAGTACTTGGTATCATCCTCCGTTATTTTCTTTATTGCAAACTGCGCCTCCGCCTGCACAAACCATGCAGTAGCTTGCGTTTCCCAGAACTCTGACAATTTCAGCGCGACTGCTGCTTCCATACGTTTCAGCGCGACTGCCTGTTCTATTGTTTAATCGTCCTTGAAAGCGTCCAAGAACGTCAGGGTCACCAATGTAGAAGACGGGAAATCACAACCAGAGAGAGTGAAGTTTCTTTGACCATCAGTGTGCATCATTTATTAGCATAGCGTGGATACCACAACAAACCAAGCCAAGAGTTCATATGGCCGCTCTAGCTACCCACAATGCCCTGTGTCCTTAAAGTGACAGTGTAGGTGGATTATGTCCAGTCCATGTAAGTGTCCATGTAAGTGCCCACTACATAATAGTCATAACCTTTTGTTAAAACTACCTGTAGGAGGGCGGTCAGGTGGCGTAGCGGAGATTGCGTTCGTCACCAAACGCCGGAGACGCTGGATTTGCCTGTTCGAATCCAGGTCACAGCTCCGGCGTTGTCACCAGCTTGGCTGGCCGTTCACACTAATACAATTGGCAGTATTAGAGGGTGGGAAAGCTGGCGGGGTGGGTCCGGGTCGTTGTAAACAGCGACTCCTACAGTTCGGTCGGGGCACCTGCTCAGCGAGGATAGGATCTAAGGGGGGTAGTGTGATCCTTCCACACGTTACACCCTCTCAGTGAGAGTCCGCGCTGCCAGGTGAAAAGAAGCGGTTGATTGGCTAGACGTGTGTCGGAGGAAGCACGTGATAGCCTCCACTCTCCCAGACCGACTGTGGGGGGTAAGTGCGCAGCGACCAGGAAGGGGATTGGGAATTGGCATAACGACTAACATTGGGATTGGAGAAAATCGGAGGAAAAAGGAGGGGGAAAAAGATTAAAAAGATAAAAAAAAAAGAAAAAAGAAAAACGACCTGTAGGACTGCTGTTAAAACTGCCTGTAGGACTGCTGTTAAAACTACCTGTAGGACTGCTGTTAAAACTACCTGTAGGACTGCTGTAAAACTACCTGTAAGACTGACATCAAAACTACCTGTAGGCCTGCTGACAGTTCATACGTTTAGTTAAAAATAAATATATAGAGAGAGAGAGAGCAATGAATCCAAAATGACATTGTGGTTAGAAGTGGTGGAGAGAATAAAAGCTAGCATATAATGGTAATGTCTGGTTAGGAACAAGTTATAATGGTTGATTATCCAAAGGGGGGTCCGGGAGGGGGGGGTTCGAGCTGGAGCATATGTGTGTAGGTTTTTAGATAACAGGTATTAGGGGTATATCCTGTATAAGACATTTGACTAAATGGTAATTTCATTGGATATACACTGTGAATTAATGCTTGTATATCTTATCGTGTGTTGTCATGTTTGTTTATATGTTTGTTTAAAAAAAAAAAAAAAAAAATACAAAAAAAAATACAAAAAAAGAGAGAGAGAGAGCACAAGTACAGATGACAAGTATAGTATGAGGAGGTAGAAATATTCAGTATATTCATAATTTATTATGTCCCAATATTAAATCGATTTGCTTTGAAGGCACTTGCATTTCCAATTCATATTAGGTTAGAAAAAAAGGTGCTGGATTTAATGTGACTTCCTTTAATGTTTTTCTGCATTGGCACTTGGCAGTGAGTATGACAATCATAGTGAAGTATTTTATGCGTTTGAAACTATGGTTTGAAGTGTTCTGACAACTATATAATTTATTGTGCAACTTGAATGAAAATCACCTGTTGATGATTCAGTTGTGTAACTATGATAAAGAGGGTTTCCCCCCCCGATAAGATAAACCCAATGGAAAAACATGCACAACAACAGATCGCTAACGCTGTGGCGTCCTTGACGAAGACGGACAGGAGCACTTGGATTGGTCCCGGGGCGCGGCTCACGTTGACGCCCTATCTGCTCCCGGCTGCCCATGGGGGGAAGGATGACGGGATGGGTTAGGCGCAGAGACATGTGACATGCATGTGTGTGTGTGTGTGTATCCCGTGTGTGTGTGTGCCGCTCCAATTGCATGTCCAGTTTGTTGCATGCCGATTAAGACCCAGCCGAATCACATCCCATTGTGCCACTCTGATAGACAATATATTTACGAACATTATAGAAAACAATACAGTGAGTGGATTACTAATAAATGACATCAGCGACCATTTACCAGTTTTTACAGTTTATGACAACAACTACACAGAAAACAAGCAGGACAATAAACTACAATTTAAACGAGTAAGGACTGAAGAATCAATGAACGCTTTCAAAAATGATTTGCTACTACAAAATTGGGAGATAGTATATAAAGAGGATGACACTGATAAAGCATATGAAACATTCTTATCTATATTTAACTTACTATATCACAAACATTGTCCAATAAAAGAATATAGCAGTAAACATAAACACTCAGACAGCCCATGGATCACAAGGGGATTACAGAATGCATGTAAAAAGAAAAATACACTATATAGAGAATTTATAAAACATAGAACTAAAGAGGCAGAAAATAAATATAAGAAATATAAAAACAAGTTGACTAATATTATGAGAAGATGTAAGAAGGATCATTATAGTAGAATATTAGATAACAACAAATATAATATTAAAGGTGTTTGGAAGATATTAAATGGTATTATCAGGAATGGATCAAGACAAATAAACTATCCTCAGTATTTTATGGAAAAGGATCAAACTATTAGCAATATGGATGATGTGGTTAACAACTTTAATACATTTTTTGTAAATATTGGACCAGAATTAGCGGGAAAAATCCCAGATCCAGTGACTCCTGAAGACATAAAAGACAATTACATTGAAAGAAATCCTAGTTCAATGTTTCTGGAAGCGGTAGATGAAAATGAAATTATAGAAACTACTAATAAATGTAAAAACAAGACATCTACAGACAGTAATGAAATAGATATGAAAATAGTAAAAAATGTCATTATTGGGATTTCAAAACCACTCACGCACATCTGCAATTTATCATTCAAAACTGGTCGATTTCCGAATAAAATGAAAATAGCAAAAGTCATACCTCTGTTCAAGACTGGAGATAAACACCACTTCACAAATTATAGGCCTGTTTCTCTACTTCCTCAGTTTTCAAAAATATTAGAAAAACTCTTCAACAACAGATTAGATAAATTCATTGATAAACATAATTTACTCACCGATAGCCAGTATGGATTCAGAACACACCGGTCAACATCACTAGCGTTAATAGAACTCATTGAAAAAATCACAAATTCCATAGATCAAAAAAAACATGTAGCTGGAGTATTCATTGACCTAAAAAAAGCATTTGATACTATTAATCATGATATATTAATCAGGAAATTGGAGAGATATGGGATCAGGGGGGTAGTATTGGACTGGGTAAGAAGCTATCTAAATAAAAGACAACAATTTGTGACAATGAGAGATTATAAATCTGAATGTTTGGACATTGCTTGTGGTGTCCCCCAGGGGTCAGTGTTGGGTCCAAAACTGTTCATCTTGTACATTAACGAGATATGTAAAGTATCCAATATATTTAAATGTATTTTATTTGCGGATGACACTAATCTTTTTTTTTCTGGTGAGAATGTCCAGCAGCTTTTAGAGGTCATCACATCTGAAATGAAGAAATTGAAGGAATGGTTTGATAGAAACAAATTATCATTGAACTTGAGCAAAACTAAAAATTATGTTGTTTGGAAACTGTAGATTGGATACTCAGGTACAAGTTAAAATAAATGATGTGATTATTGAAAGAGTTTATGAAAATAAATTCCTAGGTGTAATAATAGACCATAAAATCTGTTGGAAACCTCACATAAAACATGTCCAATCTAAACTCTCACGAAGCATTTCAGTCATGAGTAAAGTAAAGCACATCCTGGATAGAAAATCACTCTACATTCTCTACTGTTCACTAGTTTTACCATATTTAAATTACTGTGCTGAAGTCTGGGGAAACAATTATAAGTCTACACTACAACCACTTTTTATACTCCAAAAAAGGGCCATAAGGATAGTTCACATTGCAGGTTATCGTGATCACACTAACATATTGTTTCTGGAGTCAAAGACATTGAAGTTAAATGATCTTGTGGAATTTAAAACGGCACAATTAATGTATAAAGCAAAAAGTCATGCACTTCCAAGAAACATTCAAGAATTGTTCTTTGATAGGGAGGGGGGTTATAATCTGAGGGGAGAACACAATTTAAAGGTGCTAAACGTACGCACTACCATGAGAAAACACTGCATCTCAATATGTGGAGTGAAACTGTGGAACAGTCTAAATGTGGTGCTAAAGCAATGTCCAAACATGAGACAATTCAAACTGATGTATAAGGAAATTATGTTCACAAGGTACAGGGATGAAGAAGGGACTTGATATTCACGGGTGTTTACATTTTTATTTTGTTTTCTATTTTATTTTATTTTATACATATATGGTTTTTGTTTTTTGTTTTGCATATATATATATATATTTTTTTTTTTTTCTTTTCTTTTTTATGTTTAAAATAGTACACTCATTTGAGTAGTGGAAAAGGGGTAGGATTAAATAAGTGTATACTTCTTCCTACTCCTTTTCGAACATGCAGATTGAGTTGTTTTTCTTTTTTGTTATTGTTTGTTGTATTCATTGCATGTTCGAAATAAAGACTTCAAATCAAATAAAAAAAATCAATTAAAGACCCCCTAAAGAGGTCCTGCATTATTATTATTATTATTATTATTTATTATTATATTTAAAGTATATCTCTTCATCGCATACAGGCAGTGTGCGGAAGTAAGAATATATATAGAATACTGAAATGATTTTTCTCTAAGAAATGCATATCTGCTCTATATATTGAACTATTTCCATATTTCCTATAGTTTCTCTATCTACTCTAGTGCGCTGCCCAGATTGGGCCATCAGACAGACAACGCATAATGGAGGATAGAGAGAGCAGTGGCGGCTCTGCCACTAGGGGCGCAAGGGCGCCGCCCCCCCTTCAGGCCCTGCCTGGTTATATGAGAGTAGAACAAGAAAAAGTATCTTTTTGTTTTTTGTTTTATAGCCCTATAAATAATATAAACATGTTTAAAATGAATAATATTTACTCATTTTAAGTATGTTTGTATTTCCAATGCACAATATAACGTTATTATCTAAAATAAAAAAAACACTCGTTTTCCTGAGCAGGAAGTGACGTTTTTTTTATTTTTTTTATTTTTTCGTATTTCTCGTCCCGGGCTAGACGCGATAGCGCTCTGAGTGCGCGTCACAGTTTGATCGCTGTATCCGTCACAGCCAATCAGTGCATAACGCGTTGTGCGTTGAAATATGACTATTATGTTGGAATCCGGGCGCGATTTGAAGCGGTCTAGCCAGTAGCGTCAAGAATTTCTGTAGCCGCATTTCGCGGAGACGCTCTCTGATTGGCCGACGCCAGTATTTTTTTCCGTAGCAGAATTTCACAGAGACGATCTCTGATTGGCCGAATCCAATTTCTAATGTTCCAATTCTAGCTTATTCCAATTCTAGCTTATTCATAGGTTGGTGATGCAGGCAGCTGTTTGTCTTAGAGCGTGCCGTGACTGCAAGTTCTTTAGACTGTTAAGCTTAGGCACTCTTTCAAAGTTGGTTAAGGTTAGAGTTTGTCTTAGAGCATGGCGATAGAACGCCAGGTAGTTTGCAGTCTGTTCGAGCGGAAATGGACAAAGGAATGAAGTACTTGTGTTGTGTGGTGCTTCTGCTAACAAGCTAACACTTGGCTAACAAGCTATATGGCGGATGCAGTCTGGACACAGTGGACAGTGGTCTGGAATACATCAACGGATTATACACTTTATCAAGGCAAGCCCTGAGTCCTGCCCTGGACGTGTCAACTAAACAGTGAGTCTCTCTCTCTCTCTCTCTCTCTCTCTCTCTCTCTCTCTCTCTCTCTCTCTCTCTCTCTCTCTCTCTCTCTCTCTCTCTCTCTCTCTCTCTCTCTCTCTCTCTCTCTCTCTCTCTCTCTCTCTCTCTCTCTCTCTCTCTCTCTCTCTCTCTCTCTCTTCTTTTGGATTGAAAATACGTGGATTATGGCTTGTTCAATATCGTCTATGTTTGAATGAATGAATGAATGAGAACTTTATTAACAGATTGCAGAATGGGTACAATACAGTATGGCTCAATACACACAATTGTTAACACTTTCACTGCCACTCACGAGATATCTCGGGTTTCCGATAGTTATGTTGAAAGCCACTCACGAGATTTCTCGGAATTATTATTTTTTTTTCTTTTGCGATCTGAAATCATATTGCATCACGCGAGCCTACCCTAGTATACCCGAGCGCCGC
The DNA here is from genome assembly GCF_963971535.1 of Notolepis coatsorum. Taxonomy (NCBI): domain Eukaryota; kingdom Metazoa; phylum Chordata; class Actinopteri; order Aulopiformes; family Paralepididae; genus Notolepis; species Notolepis coatsorum. The sequence continues at coordinate 71,478 of NW_028174311.1, read as the reverse complement.
CGGCGATCAGATGTGGAAAAAAGCGCCCCCTATCGTTTCCCAGATGACATAAGGGATTTTGGAATGGACTCAATGAAAATGGATGGGGAAAAAAATCCTGTACTCCACATTTTCCAGTCCACTGATGCAGCCGGGGTTATCACAGTTCATTCTGGAGCCTCTGAGACCCGCGGAATCATGTACTGCACTGTACACACGTTGGATCCATACACTTATTGATTTTTTCGAATGGTGATCAGGAATTGGAATATACCAGTTGGATACCATCTGATGTCAGGTGAGGAATCTATCTTATCAGTGTTAGGATAATCAGACTAATTTTGATGAAGATATAAGCTGTTTTGTGAAATGGGCTCTTTCGATTTCACTGTAAAAGTCCAAGAGGAAATGAACACAGCGATTATACGTGCGCGGCTCGAATGTGCTTGCGTGCACGTATAATATTGATCATCTAGCGTTTATTTGAAAACGATTCATAAATAGGCCGACAAATATCAACGTTCTGGAATATTGCAGTAAAAGACGATTATCATAGAATTGTCTAGAATTAACTGTTTTTTACCTCAAAACGGGTGCTTTTCAAAATGCTCTCAAACGGAAATGAAGCGATAAAAAACCAATCTGCCTTGACAGCACTGACTGGAAAAGGATTCTTTGATAAGCGACGGGCAGATTAGACACATAGCCATAATTTAAAACATAGATTAGGCGATATTAAGCGTAACATTGGCGCCGATGGTGGCATTGAAGCGCTAACTCTGGCGCCACCTCGTGGCATAGAAAGTGTTAAGGGGATGCAGACCAGAGAAAGACGTTTGTCTTGTTTACATCAGGGTCCCAGATTTTCGATTCATATCGATAGTTTAATAGCTAGCCTTGGCTCGTTTAACAATATGCAAAATATGTGTACAGCCCTGTACTCATACTGAAGTTATTCTTGGTATATAATAGGTCTGATTGTGTAACGAATCGATTCCACGTCGCGCTGTGTGTGAGAGAGAGAAGGAGAGAGGGAGAGATCTGCGTGTTTGGAGACGGAGCGAGCTTTGTTTCTAACTTTTCTATTTATATATTGTGTTTCAAGTTGTGATTGTGAATTAGACTATACTTTATTTGACTGGTTGTTGTGTGTTGTTGTAGTAACAGCTGAGCGACTCGTTCATAAGAGCCGATTCATTGCCGTGAGCGTGAGTCGAATCGCTCACGTCTTGCCATGAGTCGGTTGCGTGGTACTGTACATGTTTGCAAAATGTTTGGTATAGCGCCCCTAGTGGCGAAGCATCGACGGGCCGCTACTGAGAGATTGATTGATTGATTGATTGAAAACTTTATTAACAGATTGCAGAATGGGTACAATACAGTACAGCTCAATACACACAATTGTTAAGGGGATGCAGACCAGAGAAAGACTTTCGTTTTGTTTACATCAGGGTCCCCCATTTTCAATTCATCAGGACATATATGACATACATGACATACAGATAGTCAGTATTGCTACATCTATACATTTATGACATACCAGATTTGCAAATACAGTACTGTTTGTGATACAGAAGGAGTCAGGAAAAGGGAGTATATACATTTGACGTAGAAACTGTACATTGGAGGAGGTTGGGTGGGGGGGGGTTGGGTACACTGGGATATTGACAACCATACTGGGTAATCTACATTGGAGGTGGTTGGGGGGGGGGGGCACACTGTATATACAAGCAAAACTGTACATTGAGGGGGGGGGGGGGGGGACACTGTACAAACAAACAAAATTGTACATTGGACTATTGACAAAACCATACTAGGTAAATGACTGTACATTGGAGGGGGTTGGGTTAGGATATTTACAGGGGCCAGTGTTGAATTGCAGTCTCCCTGCAGAGAGAGGCGCTTGTGGAGAGATCTATATGATGGAGGGGCCTTTTGTGTTTGAGTGTTTGTGTGTGTGAGAAGGGTGGGGGGGGGGGGGTAAATTGGAGATATTGGTCCAAATATGAAGGCAACACCAACATGTATTCATTCTCCCGTCTCCCCCTCTCCCTCTGTGTGTGTGTGTGAGTTTTTTAACTGTAAGTTCAGTGAGTTCAGTCTAGTGTTTTTTATTTAACGTTCCGCTGTGATCACTTTTTCCTTTAACAGAATAAGCAGCTCTTTTGTCATTGTCAGCTCTGTTGTATGTTTTTACAGTGTGAGTTAAATACATTTCTGTGATACATAAGCCTCTGTTCCTCTCCTTCCTTTAATGGAAAACCTGTGTGGGGATTTAACTCAAAGTTAAACTGAAAGATTCAAATGCCTGGACTCGTCTTTGTTTTTGAAATAAGAGAGAATACTTTGTGCAACATTTTCAATATTTTGTGTTGTGTGGATGACTTCTTGAGTGTCAAATAAACACCTGGATCTCCGTGGGGCAGGGCAAACATAGACCAATGAAAGCAGCTATCTCCACTGAGTCTAATGGCGCCACCCACGAGTCTCTATAGGCTTGTTCGAGATGGATTTCGGTTTGCCTCGACTAGTAGACGAGAGTAGCCGAGTGAAGCCGGGGGAGGAGTTAAAAAGGCGGACACTGCCGATTTCACGAGAGCCTCTCGCCTAGTCTCGCATGGCAGCCAGGGAGTTATGAGACGTTTGATTGATTGATTGATTGAAAACTTTATTATGTTATGCGTTATCATCATATCATCATGATAAACTTCAAGCTGTCAGACACACACACACACACACACATGCGTCGTCTGTTTTGCCTCAATACTGTATATATAATTATGTTTTGCCTCAATATACATAGTATAAATATATTGATGCAAAACAGAATTATTCAGCAGTGTGTTGTGTGTGCGTGCTGCCAGGAGCGCGCAACAAGATGGTATACATTATGGTATATGAATAGTATATTCCACTATAGCAGTATATGGTGTGCTGTACATTTGAATCTGATCTAATTTTGCACACGGCCATCGCATTATAATGAGCTGGACAGGTGTGTAATGTGTGTGTGGCGACTGACAACTTTTCTGAGCCAATAGGTGCTTTGCGCGACCGTAGCAAGTCGCTTCCCAGCCGGGAGCAGCCGAGTGAGAGGTACTGTGGCGCCTCGCTCTGAAGGCTGTGCGTGGCTCGCTCCCGCGGGAGTTCCGCGCCTCGCCTCGTCAGATTTTCAGAGCAAGTAGGACAACATTCTAACCGTCATGCAACGCGCTTGGCGAGGCCGTAGTAAAACCTGCGCAGATCTGCGTCCGCCTATCCCATCTCGAACACGCCTTATGACAATCAATTCACAAGATATGGAAAAGGGGCGGGACTTAAGTGTAGGGCCGGGGCAAACATAGACCAATGAAAGCAGCTATCCCCACTGAGTCTAATGGCGCCACCCGCAAGTCTCTATGACAATCAATTCACAAGATATGGAAAAGGGGCGGGACTTAAGTGTAGGGCAGGGGCAAACATAGACCAATGAAAGCCGATATGAGTCCAATGGTGCCACCCACCAGTCTCTTGAGTCTTCTTGAGATATGAAAGTGTGGGCGTGACTTCAGAAAAGGGGCGTGTTTAACCCAGACCAATTCATGTATAAGTCTGTACTGAGTTCATTGACACCTCCCATAATTGTGTGTCTGTGTGTTTCTCCAGTGGAAGTGTATGAGGCTCATTCATGGTCCTGTCTCTTTAAGAGAATTCAGCTACAGTGGGGATTTCTTCTCTTGTGAATCGCTCCTGTCTTTTGACACTTTATTATAGTTTGATATAGGCCTACCATTTATTGTATTGTAATATTATTTGGCCCAGTACTTTTCCTACTTCTCTTCATAAACGTTTTATATTGCAAAATAAATTCATAAGGCTTGCCACTACTTTTTTTTTTTTTTTTTTTTTTTATCTTTTTCCCCCTCCTTTTTCCTCCGATTTTCTCCCATCCCAATGTTAGTCGTTGCGCACTTACCCCCCACAGTTGGTCTGGGAGAGTGGAGGCTATCACGTGTTTCCTCCGACACACGTCTAGCCAATCAACCGCTTCTTTTCACCTGGCAGCGCGGACTCTCACTGAGAGGGCGTAGCGTGTGGAAGGATCACACTATCCCACTTAGATCCTATCCGCGCTTAGCAGGCGCCCCGACCGAACTGTAGGAGTCGCTGTTTACAACGACCCGGACCCACCCCGCCAGCTTCTCCCACCCTCTAATACTGCCAATTGTATTAGTGTGAACGGCCAGCCAAGCTGGTGACAACCCCGGAGCTGTGAGCTGGATTCGAACAGGCGAATCCTAGCGTCTCCGGGGTTGGTGACGAACGCAATCTCCGCTACGCCACCTGGCCGCCCGGCTTGCCACTACTTCTAATCAATCTGCTCCTCTTTTTAGGCAACTTAAAATACTATCAATCCTTGATATTATTGTATACCAGATATGTATTGTTATGTTTAACTGCACCTTTAATTTAGATTTATTTCCTATTGTATTCCATAATTATTTCATGCCAAACTCCAGTATTCATTCATATCCAAAAAGGCAATCAAATCATATTCATCATCATTTCTTGCACACAACATTAGGTCAGTTCAGTATAAGATTTAGAGTTCCTACAATTTGGAATTCAAAACTCTCTATAATAAAAAAGTGCTAATCTATTTCATCACTCAAATCCAGGCTTAAATATTTGTTTTTACTAATTATTAATGTTGTTGTTTTTGTTATTATTATTAATATTAGTTAGATTATTATTGTTATTATTATTATTATTATTATTATTATTATTATTATTATTATTATTATTATTATTATTATTATTATTATTATTATTATTATTATTATTATTATTATTATTATTATTATTATTATTATTATTATTATTATTATTATTATTATTATTATTATTATTATTATTATTATTATTATTATTATTATTATTATTATTATTATTATTATTGTTGTGAAGGGCCAGATTAAACCGAATATATATATTTATTTATATATATATATTTAATTGTATTTGTATATTCTCTAATATTCCCTGATATCCCTTGTATATTCCTTGTACAATATGCATTGAATATCCATTCTAGCCTACTGAACATCCCATAATAGTCTCCATTCTACTATTGGTCGAGACCTTGGTGCCAGGCTGCCATACCCCTCAGACCCAGTTCAAACGTACCGCTCCACATGTACGAACAAGCCCTAGTTCCGCGTAGGAATCTGGCTACCGCACCACTAATGGGACTATTTGTTCATAGTGCGTATATATACTGCGCTACTAAAGTAGGACTTCCTTTTCAGTCCAGTTTCTTACCCTCCAATAGAGTCACAGACGTAAAGCCTCCCCGCGACGCCACGTGTGGGAGTAAGGCCAAGTTCGCCTACCATCGGTATTGAGACATCGTGTATATTAATATTTGAATAGTCATATTTGGCACTATATCGTCGAGTTGGACGTAGTCTATTAAGCTAATAATAGTCTGTTAATATATAGTGCTTCGTGCGGTGAGAATACTAACGTAGTCAGTACCCCATCGTTTCGGGCAGAGAACTGGCTGCTTACCCAGGGTGGTTGACCCCATGTGAAGCTGCACCCGAGGAGCCCCAGAGCCGACGAGCGAGTGGACCTGTATACCGGATTATTCTACCGACGACAGCCCGCCTTCCCAGGCACGGATTATGCTTTGTATACTTTGATTATTCCATGGATAAAGACCCCCGACACTGCCGTGTGTTGGAACCCCCCCCCCTGGAGAGGACGCAAGGTGAGGAGACGCTCTGCAAGACGAGGTCGCTTCACGTCTCTCCCCCGTGGACCGGAGAGAGCTGGCCCACAAAGAGTCCACCTGCTTTCATCTGTGGTCCAAGGATCGCCGGCGCATTGAACGGCACTACAGTGGGTTCACCTGGGATACCCTTGGCCGGACGAGGCAGCCGGATTCTACCCCCCCCCCCCCTCCTACTCCTGTCGGCTTACAAGCGACCGGATTAACCCCCCCTTAGTGTATCCAGTTATATAATCATTAAAGTATCATTGCTGTTATTCCTTAACTATTCCAGGTCGTATATTTACCACCTGCGCCATCAGAGATTGGACATTCTCTATTGATATACCGACGAATACTCTTTGCCATAAAAGTGCATACTATTTCAATTCATAAATGTAATTAAGTGATTACGTGCTTGCTCTACACACCATTGCTGTGTAGTAATAAACGCATACTTCGACTTCGTACATTTGTGTTGGATCCGTTTCATCTACGTGAGAGTGTTTATGATAATATATTTATGCCGTGTACTGGGTGGCCGAATATTAAGTACAAAGGTAGTGGTAGTAAGTATCATATCTAGTAATACAGTCAGGGAATTGTACCCCTCAGTTACAATTATTATTATTATTATTATTATTATTATTATTATTATTATTATTATTATTATTATTATTATTATTATTATTATTATTATTATTATTATTATTATTATTATTATTATTATTATTATTATTATTGTTATTATTGTTATTATTGTTATTATTGTTATTATTGTTATTATTATTATTATTATTATTATTATTATTATTATTATTATTATTATTATTATTATTATTATTATTATTATTATTATTATTATTATTATTATTATTATTATTATTATTATTATTATTATTATTATTATTATTATTATTATTATTATTATTATTATTATTATTATTATTATTATTATTATTATTATTATTATTATTATTATTATTATTATTATTATTATTATTATTATTATTATTATTATTATTATTATTATTATTATTATTATTATTATTATTATTATTATTATTATTATTATCATATTATTATTATTATAATATTATCATTATCTTAATATTATGAAATTTTTTTATGAACTTATTTTACTTTCACTTAAAAATAAAAGTATCCAATGATTTAATTCATGAGTTGAGGCCCTGTATAGGCCCACCTGGGTCTCTTGCCTCTACTCAGCACCTTTATATACACTTTCTGTCATGGTCAATGTTTAATTCTTACTGTTTTGCTGTAATGGTGCAAAATAAAGAAATAGGTGTGTATGTGTAGCGTCATTGTCAAACAAATGCCAATCCTACGCTCTGGGAGGAGTAGCATTGTGAGAAAGTGGTGGAATAATAATAAAGAAGAATATATACGATAGATGACAAGAGTGTGTGTGACCTAAGTCACCTAATGAATGAACAATGCAGATGTAAACCCACTGACAGTCATTGAGACAGAGGGTGAGACTGTAAAGATCAGCAGCTGAATGTGATGATGTTATTGTTTAGAGTTACCTGAGCAGGTCACGTTCAGGCTGACAGTGGAATTAGCAGACCTCACTGGTCCTCTACACTCCCTCAGTGCAGACTCAGAGCCAGAACAGTCAGTGTGAAACTCCCATACAGGTTGTTCAGAACCATCACTCTGTTCTATTGAAACAGCAGAGCCACAGTCCAGCTGCCTGCACACTACAGCTGATGTCTTCATGGTCCATGATGGTCTCCAGTCGTTCTCTCCTACAGGTCTCCAGACTCCCTGGTGGTTGATCTCCACTCTCCCAGCACAGCCGCTGCCTCCTTCCAACCTCACATCATCATGTTCTGCACAGAAACAAGAGAAACAACTACATTTAGAGGCATGTTTATCTGTAATAAAAAATGTGATGTAATTTAATGTGTTGCTCCTAAATGCTGATAAAACTGATTTTCATCCTTCTCTCTCATTTGATTGACACATCAAAGATCACCTTCATCTTCGTAATATTTAAAACGTCTGATCTCTATTAACCCTTGTATGGTGTTTACATTTATGTTACTCACCCAAAGTTCATGGGTCTGGTGGACCGGCAACAATATTGGGATTTTAAAACAATAAATCCATAACAATTTATATAAATAGATGATATATATGTTCATCTCAATTACAAGCCATACAGCATATATGCTTAATGTTTCACATTTACCTCTGCTAGATCACATTTATGAATAAAAGTGGTATTTGTGATCAAATTAAAAGAAAATCCAGCATAATCGAGACATGAATTTAATACATCAGGTTAATCTCGAAAGAGATAAATGAAACAAGGTAGAGGCAGACAGTGAAGGTACACAGTGAACCTCTCCCCCATGCTGCTATGATGCCCTCAGTTCCCCAAGGGCATCAATAAAGGAATATCTTATCTTAGTGTTACCTGCTGATTTGTCACTTTGAACTGCATGGCATGGCCTCCTTGCGTGTATTTTATGCATGTATCCATACCTATTATTAATATTATTATTAGTACATTTTCCAGTCCACTGATGCAGCCGGAGTTACCAGAGTTCATTCTGGAGCATCTGAGCCGCGGCGAGCATGGGTTATACTGTACACACGTTGGATCAATATACTTATCGATTTTTTCTAATGGTGATCAGGAATTGGAATATACCATTTGGATACCATCTGATGTCAGGTAAGGAATCTATGTTATCAGTGTTAGGATAATCAGACTCGTTTTCATGAAGATATAAGCTTTTTTGTGATATGTGCTCTAGCTGTTTCACTGTAAAATCCATGAGGAAATGAAAGGAGCTATTATCAGCGCGCGGCTCGAACGTGCGTGCGTGCACATATACTATTGATCATCTAGCGTTTATTTGAAAACTATTCATAAATAGGCCGACAAATATCAACGTTCTGGAATATTCCAGTAAAAGACGATTATCATAGAATAGGTTGTTTTTCACCTGAAAACGGGTGCTTTTCAAAATGCTCTCAAACGGAAATGAAGCGATAAAAAACCAATCTGCCTTGACAACACTGACTGGAAAATGATTCTTTGATAAGCGACGGGCAGATTAGACACATAGCCATAATTTAAAACATAGATTAGGCGATATTAACGTTAACATTGACGCTGATGGTGGCATTCAAGGGACTAAATGTGAATTAACCCACGGCACTCAAAGTGCCTATTAAAGCCCTCCATAGCATGCCCACCCCCTACCTGACTGACCTCCTTCCCCCCTACCGCCCCACCCGTTCCCTCCGGTCCTCCTCCACTGCCTCCCTCACTGTCCCGTCATCCAAACTTAAACGTTTTGGTGACCGGGCTTTCTCACGAGCTGCACCCAGACTGTGGAACACCCTCCCTCAGACTGTGCGACACTCTCCCTCACTCTCCACCTTAAATCCCGACTCAAAACCTACCTGTTCTCCCAAGCATTCAACCATCCCTACCCATAACCACCCTCCTCCAACCTACCACCGCCCCTCCCCTCCCCTACTTTCTCTCCTCTCTCCTGTTGTGTTGTCTGTTGTGTTGTCTGTTGTGTTGTCTGTTGTGTTGTCTGTTGTGTTGTCTGTTGTGTTCTCTGGTGTGTTGTCTGTTATTTTGTCTGTTGTGCTGTGTGTTGTGTTGTCTGTTGTGTTGTCTGTTATTTTGTCTGTGGTGTTGTCTGTTGGGTTGTCTGTTGTGTTGTATGTTGTGTTCTCTGGTGTGTTGTCTGTTATTTTGTCTGTTGCGTTGTCTGTGGTGTTGTCTGTTGTGTTGTCTGGTGTGTTGTCTGTTGTGTTGTCTGTTATTTTGTCTGTTGTGTTGTCTGTTATTTTGTCTGTTGTGTTGTCTGTTGTTTTGTCTGTTGTGTTGTCTGTTATTTTGTCTGTTGTGTTGTCTGTTATTTTGTCTGTTGTGTTGTCTGTTGTTTTGTCTATTGTGTTGTCTGTTATTTTGTCTGTTATTTAGTCTGTTGTGTTGTCTGTTATTTTGTCTGTTGTGTTGTCTGTTGGGTTACCTGTTGAGTTAGCAGTTGAGTTAGCAGTTGAGTTAGCAGTTGCTTTATCGGTTGGTTGACCTGTTACTGTGCTTGCAGTTTGAGCCTGGAGCCCGTTCCATGTACCGGGATAACCGAGTTAGCCGGATAACTTTATCTGGATAACTGTGTTAGCCTGACTTTCCGATTTCATGTACGTGGATTTCCCAAATCACCATGACAACATATCCAAAAGTTTGAGCCTGCTCGAAAGCAGAGTTCAAGTTCAAGTTAGCCTGAACTATCGCCACGCCCCCGCAAAGAAGTGACAGCCCGTTTCCTGAAACTATTCCCACAGTCTACGATCTGCATTATACCATTCTGAATTACGTTTTTGTGCTCCATTCTTCCAGAGGGGGCTTTTGAAATGTAAAATAGACCCAAAATGCTGATATTAAATTCACTTTGTCCTAAATAATGCACGTTATATATACCGTGGCGACGGTGGCGCTCGCTCGTGCGATGTACACATGATGTGGTTATTTTAATTGTAACTGGGATTAAGATGTCTGATGAGATGCGCTGTTTGACGGATTTGAGAAATTGAATGAGCCGTTGACGTCACATTAATGAATGAGGATAAAGAGATAAACTTCATTCAAAACAACGGATATTCTAAACACGGGTCTCTCGTTCATTAATGTATAAACAATGAATTTATCCCATCTGGCCCAGTGGCCCAGCGGTAGTGCTCAAGCCTCCCAGTCCACCGACCGGGGTTCAAATCCCCGTGTTTCCAATATGTTTTTTTTGAATATAATATTAATGATTATACGCCAAAGTAGCCTGGTTTTAAGTTAAAATATTATAGATCTACATGCATTGAGGATGTCATTCTTTATATAGCTCTCAACGTGCACCAAATTGAATTATTCCTATATTGCAAAAAGAAGGAAAAGACTAGGCGGGTCTTGAACCCCGGTCGTCCGTGTGAAAGTCAAAAGAAGAACCCGTTACACCACAGAGAAGATAAGTAAAAGATTGACTATACATCAATCAATGGGTAAGAGAGCCGTATCGTAATTCTGTATAACAGTTAACTAATAATTTTCGCTAGCAAGATCTCATTTGATTATTCAATCCAGCAGGCAAGTTTAAAGAAATATAATCTGATTGATTGAGGTAATGAGGGACTTAGAATTAGCCTATAGATAACGCATTTAACTTGTCGGCGAGGCGATTGAGCCTATTGCAATCTGTCAATAAAGTCTTAAATCAATTAATCAATCAATGCCGTTGAGAATCAGGGTCTCTGCCATCGATACGTGCTGGCTTTCCACCTAAAACGGGAGCGCGCATCTAGCCTGACTTGAGCCTGACTCTCAAGTCTGGCTTGAGTTAACGAGACTGAATCCTCCTTTGTGAAACAGGAAAATCCCGGCTTTGAACATCGGGTTAACTGAAGCTGGATAATGACATCTTGATCGACTTAGTTGAACCACGTACATGGAACGGGGCCGAGAAACAACAGAAGATTAATGAGCATCATGATTTGACCAGAGCTGTAGAGATGCAGCACTTTCAACTTACATTGGAAAAGCTTTTCCAGCCCTGCACTGCTTTGACACACTAAACCATCTAATAATAATAATAATAATAATAATAATAATAATAATAATAATAATAATAATAATAATAATAATAATAATAATAATAATAATAATAATAATAATAATAATAATAATAATAATAATAATAATAATAATAATAATAATAATAATAATAATAATAATAATAATAATAATAATAATAATAATAATAATAATAATAATAATAATAATAATAATAATAATAATAATAATAATAATAATAATAATAATAATAATAATAATAATAATAATAATAATAATAATAATAATAATAATAATAATAATAATAATAATAATAATAATAATAATAATAATAATAATAATAATAATAATAATAATAATAATAATAATAATAATAATAATAATAATAATAATAATAATAATAATAATAATAATAATAATAATAATAACAATTAATAATAATAATAATAATAATAATAATAATAATAATAATAATAATAATAATAATAATAATAATAATAATAATAATAATAATAATAATAATAATAATAATAATAATAATAATAATAATAATAATAATAATAATAATAATAATAATAATAATAATAATAATAATAATAATAATAATAATAATAATAATAATAATAATAATAGATTTAATTTATATAGCACACTTTAAACTCAGTGAGCTCTCAAGGTGCTTCACAGCAGAAGGAAAACTAAATAAAAAATAGAATAAAAAGGTTTAAAACAAGAAATCATTCAAATGAATAAAAGTAAAAAGATAAGAATAAAAAGGTTTAAAACATAAAAACAGGTTTGGAGATGTGTGGGTAGGCGACCATTGAAAGAGCTGCCGGTCAAACAATATCGAAAGAAGGAAGTAAAACTATCTAAAACTGTCTAAAACAAAATAAAAAATGGTAATTCAAAGAAATAAGAGAAAAGGAAGGATGACCACAAGAAAAAGCGAGAGAAAGAAGACTCCGGAGGACGTACAAACACCGGAGGAAATATCTCGACATGAGGGAAAGACGGAAGAGGTGGCTCAGGCGAGCATGACGCAGGTAGTCAGAGGCGTGGAGAACGTGGAGCCCACCTGGGTAGCGACCATGATAGCCAGCGTACAAGAATTACGGACTGAACTACGGGCTGACATACAGGCCAACGCAAAAGCTATTCAAGCTATACAAAATAGCATACAAGCTAACGTACAAACCAGCACGCAGAACATACAAGCTGGCGCGTTGACTAACCAACAGGCTAACGCGACAGCTAATCAAGAGCTACAAGCTATCATACAAGCTAACGCAATGGCTAAACAGGAGAACACGCAGAATATACAAAGCAGCATTGATGGATTGAGGGAAGAGTTGAAGAGGGGACAGGACGAGCTCAGAGAAATGGATAAAGGACTTGAGACAATGGATGACAAAATACAGGAACAAGAGAAAGACAAATATGTTGGAAGAAAGGACGGCTGAAACGGAAGAATGGAATACAGAAATACATGATATTCTAAAGGAGACGCTCGAACAACAGAACATGTTGAGAGAAAAGTTAATGGACTTGGAGGGGAGGTCGAGGAGAAACAACATACGAATATGGGGACTGAAAGAGGGGATGGAAGGAGACTCGATGATCAAATTGGTAGACAGCCCAATTTCGAAAATAATTGAAGATGACAGAACTCGACAAGACAGGAATTCAAAGAGCACACAGGACACTGGCGCCGAAGCCGAGGTGGGACAAGCCACAGAGAGCAATTATAGTCAACTTCTTGGAATTCAAGGTCAAAGAGAACATTCTTAGAGCAGCCTGGCAGAAGAGGGTGGAGGTGGAGGGAAAGAGAGTAACCTTCGACCATGATTATGCAACAGAGGTGGCGGTAAAGCGTCTGAGCTATGTTCAGATAAAAAAACACTGAAGGAAGGAGGAATCAGATTTCAATCACAAATGACCACGCTGAAGGTCCATTGGAATGAAGGCGTAAAGGTGTACGGCGACGTGCGGGAGGCGGCGAGGGACATGAACCAGAGAGGATGGAAGGTGCCGGGAGTGGAGGACGAGAGACCGACGCTGTTGCAGAGGTTGGAGAGGGCGAGGAGATGGACCAGAGTCGAAAGGCGAGGAGGAGGCGAAGAGAACGGGGAGGTGAAGGAGATCTGAATCGATTCAAAGCAAATCAACTGAGAAGAAGGAAGCAAAGACACAGAGAAAGGGGGCGGAGAGGAGACATGGTGATCAAAGGGATGATAAGTACAATACACGCACAATACAGATTAAGGTAAACAGGTGAAGGACTGATGCAATGAGAAGATAGTAAAGTACATACGAGATAATTAAACCAACCATTTGAAAGGAGGACATAGAGATTCGAGACACATTAGACTGATATACATATGATGCACACAATACAAGAAAATGAAAACATGAAAGAGACTTATGCAGGAAGAAGATGATAAGGCACATACGAGATCATTATACCGAAAGTGATTAAACATTTTTTTTTTAAAAGGACACAGAGATTCAAGAGATATATTGAGACGGACATGAAAGGAACACAGGAGTACACATAACGCATAACACATTTGGACAGGAACATGAAAGTGAGTAATACAGAGCCTATGACCGGGGGCTCGGAGGTCGCACACAGAACGAGTTGGACATATATAGTGCACATTTTTCAGCCACTAGGGGGAGCCCTCTCACTAAGAGAGCCACTACTCCCCACCCACCAACGGGGGAAAGAGGGGAACGAGTAAGACCCTCAAATGCCATGGAAGTTCCAAGAGTTAGTATTGATGTTGATGTTTATTATGTATATATGTATGTAAATCAGATGGAGATAGCAGAGGCTACAACCACAAATATTATTTTATGTGACATGGGAAAAACGGGAAAACAATTGGAAAATAAATATGATACAAGTTAAGGGTATAAAAATGATAAATACAGTTTGGAGACTGAATGTAAGACTATTAAATAACAAAGGTTTGGTTAATGAAGTGAAGGAAGACTCTAGATATAGAGAAGAGAATGATAATGGGGAGGTAGATCCAAACATTTTATGGGATGCACTAAAGGTAGTAATACCGGGGAAATTGATAGCAAAGACGGCATTACTCAAGAAGGCTAGAATAGAGACATACCAGAACTTGATAAAGAAACTGAAAGAATTAGAGAAAGAACACCAAAGCTCACAGAACCAAGAGACACTTAGGGAAGTAAAGGAAGTTAGAGGGAAGATAAACAAAGAGCTACAGACAGAAATAGAGAAGACAGCTAGATACATGAAGCAGACATACTATGAAGGGGGACCAAGAGCGACCAGACTGTTAGCTAGACGAATCAGGACACAACAAAAACTGAACACAATACACACAATAAGGGACACGAACACAAACAAGATACTGAGAGAGCCAGCGGAAATAGAGAAGACATTTGAAGAATATTATAGGAAACTATACACACAACCGATAGCGGCTCCGCAAAAACGAACTCCCTGGTTTACGGAGGAAACGCGCTCCTTTAAAAAGGCTTGTCGCAAACTTGAACATAAATGGCGTTCGACCAAACTCGAAGTATTCCGCCTCGCCTGGAATGATAGTTTACGTAACTACAAAAAGGTACTCTCACTTGCCAAAATCTCATATTTTTCCAGGCTCATAAATGAAAACAAAAACAACTCAAAGTTTCTGTTTGACACAGTTGCAAAACTTACGCAGAAACAACTAAGTGCCCTAAACCATGCGTTCTCGGCTAACGAATTCATGAAATTTTTTACCAAGAAAATTGACCTCATTAGAGATGAAATTGTTGCTTTACTCAACAATCAGAGTCTCTCCCAACCTCTGACGGGCATTCCCCCTGACTTTGATTCCAGCCATACGCTATGCTGCCTTGAAAACGTCTCACTTAGTGCCCTCTCTAAACTGGTTGGCGCGGCTAAACCCTCAACCTGTCTGTTTGACCCTCTTCCAGCAACTCTCATCAAAAAACTCTTCCCAACTCTAGGCCCTGCCCTACTCAATATCTTCAACACCTCCTTGTCTACTGGCGTGGTGCCCCTGGCCTTTAAATCAGCCGTCATTAAACCACTACTTAAAAAACCGAACCTCGACCCTCTAATATTGAAAAATTACAGACCTATCTCCAATCTTCCGTTCCTTTCCAAAGTGTTAGAACGGATCGTCGCAACGCAACTTACTAACCATTTATCAAACAATAATCTTAATGAATCATTTCAATCTGGCTTCAGAGCCTTACACTCCACCGAAACGGCGTTTACCAAAGTCACAAATGACTTACTGCTCTCTCTTGACTCAAACCTCACTTCTGTGCTCTTATTGCTTGATCTCAGTGCAGCCTTTGACACTATCGATCACTCGATTCTTCTAGGTCGGCTTGAGAATCATGCTGGCATTCGGGGTCTCGCACTAGCTTGGTTTAAATCCTATTTAACTGATAGAACACACTGCGTGGTCTATAATGATTTAACATCTGAGACCCTCCCAGTGCAATGTGGTGTCCCACAAGGCTCTGTCCTGGGCCCTTTGCTATTTTCGATTTACATGCTACCCCTCGGCGATATCATACGCAAATTTGGCATAAACTTTCATTTTTACGCTGATGACACCCAATTATATATACCTATTAAGCCAAATGATTCCTCCCAACTACAAAACCTTGAGGCCTGCTTGCTTGCCGTCAAAAAATGGATGTCGCAAAACTTAATGCAGATAAAACTGAGATGTTAATTGTTGGCCCCCCAAACCACAGAGGCCTGTTTCAGGACATCTCCCTCAACTTTGATACCTGTCATGTATCCCAGAGCTCCACCATAAAAAACCTCGGAGTCATTTTTGATTCCTCCCTCTCATTTAATGGACATATAAAAAATGTCACCAAAATTGCATTCTTCCATCTTCGTAATATCGCAAAAATTCGCCCCATTTTAACTCTGGCTGATGCTGAAACCCTGATTCATGCTTTTGTCTCATCACGTCTGGACTACTGTAATGCACTTTTTTCAGGCCTACCTAATTCAAGCATCAAAAATCTTCAACTTGTGCAAAATGCGGCTGCACGGATACTAACTAGAACTAGAAGATTTGATCACATCACACCAGTTTTGTCCGCCCTACACTGGCTTCCTATCCAAGCCCGATCTCACTTTAAAGTGCTACTCCTCACCTACAAAATTTTAAATGGGCTTGCACCGCTCTATCTATCCGATCTCATCTCCCGATACTCGCCCGCTCGTGCTCTGCGCTCACAAAATGCGGGGCTTTTATCGATCCCTAGGGTTAAAAAGAAATCCGCCGGCCACAGAGCCTTTGTCTACCGCGCTCCCTACCTGTGGAACAAATTACCTGCTGTCATCAGGGGCGCCTGCTCTGTCGAAGCTTTTAAATCCCTGCTTAAGACTCATCTTTTCTCTCTCTCCTTCAACCTACCCTGATCTCACCTGGTCGGGGACTGACCTTTAGATTAATCTGTCTAGTTTAGTTAGGGTACAGGGTACTACATGGTACTACATGGTACTACATGGCACTACAGGGTACTACAGGGTACTACATGGCACTACAGGGTACTACAGGGTACTACAGGGTACTACATGGCACTACATGGTACTACAGGGTACTACAGGGTACTACATGGCACTACAGGGTACTACAGGGTACTACATGGCACTACAGGGTACTACATGGTACTACATGGCACTACAGGGTACTACATGTCTGCTCTTTTGCAGCACCACAAACATGGGAACTCTCTAACTCTTCACATAATATGCTTACTTCATATATCTACTCCATTCACATATATGCTTACCACTTGTATCTATTGCTATGTCCGCCCACTACAATCACATGAGCTGTCTAACGCCTGTCCCATCTCCCTGTCTCCCCGTGAGGTGCTGACCGGAGTGTCGGACGTCCCGTGATGAAGGCCGGGAGGCTGCGACCCCCTATGCGTGCCCCCCTGTCTCCGGAGGTCTCGTAGTGGTGACCGGAGTGCCGGACGTCCCGCGATGATGTCGGGGAGTTTTCGACCCTCTCTGCGCCGCCCCCTATCTCCCTGTCTCCGGCTGTCCCTGAGCAATGACCGGAGTGTTGAATGTCCCGTGACTAAGACGGGGAGGACGCGACCCTCTTTGCGCCGCCCCTGTGCCTCAAATAGATCCGCTATCAGCTCTATCTATAATCTTTCAAAATGTTCATTTGCTATCGCTATTAGCTCTATCTTTAATCTTTCAAAATGTTCAGTTGCTATTGCATGCACTCATCTGTGTTTGACTACACACATGAGTGCATGCTTACCAACTGTCCGTCTGCAACACTACTATCACCAACATCTAAGAAGGGAGATCCCCCCTTGAATGGCCCTTCTAAGGTTTCTCTCCTCCACACTGCCTGTGGAGCTTTTTTCCCTATTGTTAGGTTTTAGTGAGTTTTTCCTTACCTTCGCGTGGGGTATGCCTGGGAGTGTTTGCATTCTTTCATTTATTTGCATTTATCTTAAATTTTTTGGACCTTATGGTGTTCTTGTTCTGTTCTTGACTTATTGTTATGTTTTCTTCTTGACTTGTTTAAAGAAGACCTGTACGGCCCATGGGGACATTGACGTGTGTTGTCGGGCCTTATAAATAAATTTGATTTGATTTGATTTAAGAGGAGATAGAAGCATTTTTAGAAAACTGGGAGAGGCCAAAGCCTTTTCTGGAGGGGAGATTTGGAAGGAACCAAGTGTAGTAGAGTACAGGGGGGGTTCATGATAAAAAGTTAATATACTTTAAAAGTGCCCTACTGTTTACACTGTTTAGTGTTTTGTAATGATATGGACTGTATGGAATAATGTATCCATTGGGTACAGAATTATTGAATGTGTAAAATAATGTCTGTATGGATTAATTGATTGATTGTGTTTTTGGTTTGTCCCTGTAGGATGAGCTTCAAGGATAAAGCCGGGGATGGAAGCTCCTCTCAGGGAGAAGTAGCAGCAGGCTTGGAGAGAGACGCAGCCGTGCTGGAGCTAGTTCCCATAGCCAAGGGCCTGGTTGTTGTGTGACATTATTAGTTTGTATGAAAAGTTCAATAGTTTTGTATTTTTGCTCTTATTTTCAAATGGCATTTCTTTATGTAAATGCTATGTTATGGTAATTACTTGTGGCCCTGTGTTCACCACCATATTTAATCTATCCCTGGCTGAATCCGTGGTACCTGCCTGCTTCAAGGTGTCTACTATTATCCCGGTACCAAAGAAATCATCATCATTTATTTATTTGTACATGAAATTACCACAGTCCAACAGTACATATTCATATAATTCACCAAATCCCATGGCCGAAGGAACAGGAAGACGTTTTTTTTTTTATATACCTGCCCCTACACGCCCACAACACACCTATAGACGTATTGCGTAAAACCAAACAGAATATACTCATTTTGAAAAAATTCAAACATCAACACAACCAAATTAAATCAACATAAATAAACACATTTTGTGTATCTATCAGTCAAACTCCATATTTAGGTTAATTCATTTATACACACACACAGACACACACACACACACACACACACACACACATGCATCTATACATTTATATAATGTATTATTCTATATTATACTTCTATATACTATATCATTTCTATTTTATTATAATATTACTAAATCATACTATTTATACTACACCATATTGGTACAGTATTATACAATATTTTAATATATTATTATTCTATGTTACGCTGCTATATACTATATTACTATACTCATACTGGCCTACAATGCAACTCTATGCTACGTCATCCTGACACGCTAAACTGCAATATTATACTAAACTGTGCTATACTGTCTATGTATCTTTTCTTTGCACAACCTTTTGAAGTGAAATATATTACTAGAACCCTTTTCATCATTCTGCAAAGAGTTCCATAGTTTGATACCTATAACTGAGGTGCACCTTTGTTTTAAGGTTGTTTGTGCAAATTTCTGCTTAAAATTGAATTTCCTTCTGCTGTCATCTGGACAGGGAACGAACAACCTCTGTATATTTGCTGGTAATACTCTGCATTTTGCTCTAAACAAAACTAATAAAGTCTGTATTTCAGCTAACTCTTTAAGTTTCAATAGTCTGGATTTAATAAATAATTTGTTGGTATGTTCTCTTGAATCTACATTGTGAACTATTCTTACTGCTATCTTCTGTAATATAAATAATGGCTTTATGTTGCTTTCATACGTGTTACCCCACACTTCCACACAGTAACTCAAATATGGTAGGATGAGTGAACAATATAATATTCGCATAGAATTATAATCAAGCACATTCTTTGCCTTGTTCAAAACAAAAACACTCTTGGCTACCTTCTTTTTTATGTACATTATATGTACATAATGTATGTACTGATGATGCGGTCTCCCAAGTACTACACAGCACCCTCTCTCACCTAGACCACCAGAAGGGGGGCTATGTGAGACTGTTGTTCATTGACAACAGCTCAGCGTTCAACACCATAGTCCCCACCAGACTGGTGGACAAGCTGATCGAGCTAGGTCTGAGCTCCGCCCTGAGCGCCTGGATACTGGACCTTCTGAGTGAAAGGCCCCAGGCGGTCAGGGTGGGGGGTCAGACCTCCAACACCATCACCCTGAGTATTGGGTCCCCCCAGGGCTGTGTCCTGAGCCCCCTGCTGTATTCACTATACACACATGACTGTGTGGCCAAGTTCAGCTCCAACTCCATAGTGAAGTTTGCAGACGACACAGTGGTGGTGGGGCTGATCTCGGACAACGACGAGAAGGCCTACCGGGAGGAGGTCGAGGTACTGGTGGTGCCAGGACAACAGCCTGCTCCTGAACATTGGTAAAACCAAGGAGCTGATCGTGGATTTTAGATGGAGACAGCAGGGGACACACACACCACTGAGGATAAACGGGGCTACCGTGGACAGGGTGAGCAGCTTCAAGTACCTGGGGGTCCACATCTCAGAGGATCTGACATGGACAACACACATAGACTCAGTCGTAAAAAAGGCGAAGCAGCGCCTCTACCACCTGAGACAGTTAAGGAAATTCAGAGTATCGGGGAAGACACTCCAGTCCTTCTACTCCGGAGCTGTAGAGAGCATCTTGACCAGTGATGCCGGTAACGCGTTACTAAGTAACGCGTTATTGTAATCTGATTACTTTCCCCCGAAAATAGTAATCTAACGCGTTAATCTTTAAAAGCCAGTAATCTGATTGCAGTTACTTGTCCAAGTGGCTGTGCATTACTATTTCGTTACTATCTCATCATAAATTCATAATGCATGCGGAATGCAGTATTTTATTTCGTTTTCGACAGTCAAAAATACATTTTTGAGCTGTTTTTCTTATTTGGGAGTGACGTGGTGTGGCAGTGAAAGGGTTACACAAGAATGTGTCCTCGCGGCGTGACTGGACTCTCTGTCTGTGAGTGACTCTGCTTTGGCCCAATCACATTCCCCATCCACAGTCTGCGAATCAGAGGCAGAGTAGGGCGGGTCTTCACAGCACGTCATGTGACATATGCGCCAATCGTCTGACAGCAGGGTCCGTTGCATTCGTCTGAGAATTCCACCCCAAAACGCTTGTCTAAACGAAGTGAAACCGCAAGAAGACTAGAGAGACATTTATAAAAACAATTTAATAGTTACAGTTGATATAATTGAATAGTTCAGCCTGCATTTGTTAGATGTGAATGGATACACTGGTTTTGTAAAACCACTGGCTGGCTGCTCTAATGCTCTCCCACAGTTCTTCAGGTGGGAGAACACGAGTGACAGAGAGAGGGGAGAGAGACACACACACACACACACACACACACACACACACACACACACACACACACACACACACACACACACACACACACACACACACACACAAGCACAAGCACACGCACACACGCGCACACACATACACACAGAGAGGGAGAGAAGGGATTATATTATAATAATAATTATTATTATTATTATTATTATTATTATTATTATTATTATTATTATTATTATTATTATTATTATTATTATTATTATTATTATTATTATTATTATTATTATTATTATTATATTAGAGATGTAGGCTGTCTGGGTGGGGTTGGAGAGAAAGAGGCATGGGGTGAGAGAGAGAGAGAGAGAGAGAGAGAGAGAGAGAGGGGTGAGAGAGAGAGAGAGAGAGAGAGAGAGAGAGAGGGGTGAGAGAGAGAGAGAGAGAGAGAGAGAGAGAGAGAGAGAGAGAGAGAGAGAGAGAGAGAGAGAGAGAGAGAGAGAGAGAGAGAAAAGCTCTTATTTGCCAGATTTACAGTTAATTTACATGTTAAAGAGAGACTGCTTGTATGTTTATAGAGAGACATTTATAAAAACAATTTAATAGTTACAGTTGATATAATTGAATAGTTCAGCCTGCATTTGTTAGATGTGAATGGATACACTGGTTTTGTAAAACCACTGGCTGGCTGCTCTAATGCTGTGAGCATCATAGACTGTTGCTTTACCATACTTGATGGTACAGAAGCTGAAGCACTAGTTTAACAATTTACGTTATGTGCAGAGAAACAAGTTAAAAACAATTTATGCACTTTCAATAAAGCGTTTAAAAAAAACTGTTGGGGGAACGACGACTTCGTAACCTAGTTACTTTCAAAGTAACTAAGTTACTCTGATAATCAAGTAATCAGTAAAGTAACTTGGATTACTTTTTAAAGGAGTAATCAGTAATCAGTAATCGGATTACTTTTACAAGTAATCTGTGGCATCACTGATCTTGACTGGAAACATCACTGCCTGGTATGGAAACAGCACGGCACAAGACAAGAAGGCCCTACAGAGAGTGGTACGCTCAGCCAAGCGTACTACGGGTATTGTACTACCACCCCTGCAGGTCCTATACAACAAGAGGTGCAAATCCAGAGCCTTGCAGAATAATGAAAGACCCTCACCACCCCAACAACAGCCTGTTCAAGCTGCTGAGGTCAGGCAAACGCCTGTGAACACCAGCAACTAGGACAGAGAGACTTCGGCTCAGCTTCTTCCCCCAGGCCATCAGAGCCTTGAACACTGAACTCTACACACACAAGCACACATGAGCACACACACAACACACACTGTACATGCTCACACACTAGCAGCCACTTTAACATTAACACACACACACTCATGCTGCACACGCTCACACTTATGGTCACTTTACAAAATGAAAATGTTTAAGTATTTGGCCACATCCAGCTTGTCTGTGATGAGCGTGTTGTCTGTCTTTATGTTTATGTTTGAAAATCTGGTTTTACATTTTTTTCTGCAGCCTAGTTGATTATTGAGTAATTGCCAAAGTTCACAGGGTTTATTTTTGTTTTCCTCAGTTTTGATGAAATTCTTTTTTGCAGTTTTGATCATGGAGTTTACGTAATTTCTTAGTCTGGAACGCCCTACCCACAGCAATAAAAAAAAATTTGATTCACTACCCACCTTCAAAACTGCTCTCAAAGAGCAATTCAAAACTGGCCCCCATAAATGTACAAACCCCCTGTCATGGGGCTACCCCCTGCCCTGTAATGGTTGCCTGACAGTCTTAGTTGGTTTAGCCCTGGTCCCCACATGTGGTCATGCTACAGTACCAAACATTTAGCTTAGGTGTTTGTTTGGCGTTGTTTATTTTGTATATAGGTACCGTACCGGTAGAACCCAGGCACAGAAGACAAACCTTCTGTTAAATCATAACTTGTTATGTGTATATAAATTGTTTGTAAATACCATTTTTCTGTGCTCCCACTTGGTTCCTTGTAGGATCTCTGGCTGCCCTACCAGAACTGGGAGAGGCCAAAGCCTTTTCTGGAGGGGAGATTTGGAAGGAACCAAGAGTACAGGGGGGGGTTCATGATAAAAAGTGAATATACTTTAAAAGTGCCCTACTGTTTACACTGTTTAGTGTTTTGTAATGATATGGTCTGTATGGAATAATGTATCCATTGGGTACAACAACAGCCTGTTCAAGCTGCTGCGGTCAGGCAAACGCCTGTGAACACCAGCAACTAGGACAGAGAGACTTCGGCTCAGCTTCTTCCCCCAGGCCATCAGAGCCTTGAACACTGAACTCTCCACACATGAGCACACACACAACACACACACTGTACACGCTCACAAACTAGCAGCCACTTTAACATGAACACACACACACTCATGCTGCACATGCTCACACTTATGGTCACTTTACAAACTGAAAGGTTACTTTAAAAAATAGTATAGTATAACTTGAGATTGTATAATATAGCATTGTATAGCAGTGTACATAAAGACCCAGTGCCTCATCCGTAGCTAACAGTGTATTGCACTATCACAGGACCTAGCATGTCTTACCATGCTCTTGTAAAAACTCATGTACATATACCTGATATGCCCTACTTTGATTACTTGTATTATTGCACAAATGTCGTTCTCATCCTATTGGATTCTTATTATTGTATTATTGTATTATGCACAATCGTTGCCGGCAAGACCCCCCGCATTTCACTGTATACTTGTTTGCCGTGACAAATAAAACTCTTGACTTGACTTGACTTGTGCTGCATCCTGTTTTTTCACTCGTGAACAAAAGAAAAGAGAAGAATAAAAAGCAACCAAGGGTGATGACAACCTGCCTCTGACTACCTGCCTTTTTCCACTGCTTGGCCACATCCTCACACCACCCCTCCCCCCCACCCACCCCCTCCTAATGCACAGTTTCCTCCCCCTCGTATGTATATATTATCTGTTAGGATCTCTGTTTAACAGTACTGTATACTTGTATATCTTGTATGTCACAAATGTAACAGTACTGTATACCTGTATGTCATGTATTGTCATAAATGTCATGAAATATATCTGTATGGCCCCCGTAAATGTCCAAACCCCCCCTCCCACCCCCTCCTCTGTTAGGATCTCTGTTTAACATTACTGTATATTTGCAGATATTGTAATGTCACAAATGTAACAGTACTGTATACCTCCATGTCATGTATGTCAGAAATGTCATGATATATATCTGTATGTTGCGTATGTCAGAAATGTCATTATGAATTGAAAATGGGGGACCCTGATGTAAACAAGACGAAAGTCTTTCTCTGGTCTGCATCCCCTTAACAATTGTGTGTATTGAGCCGTACTGTATTGTACCCATTCTGCAATCTGTTAATACAATTTTCAATCAATCAATCAAAACCCCCTCTATGAGGAGCTAGCCAAGATATGAACCCCTCCTACCCCCTCTGTGAGGAGCTGGCCAAGATGAGAACCCCTCCTACCCCCTCTATGAGGAGCTAGCCAAGATGAGAACCCCTCCCACCCCCTCTATGAGGAGCTAGCCAAGATGAGAACCCCTCCCACCCCCTCTATGAGGAGCTAGCCAAGATGAGAACCCCTCCCACCCCCTCTATGAGGAGCTAGCCAAGATGAGAACCCCTCCCACCCCCTCTATGAAGAGCTAGCCAAGATGAGAACCCCTCCCACCCCCTCTATGAGGAGCTAGTCAAGATGAGAACCCCTCCCACTCCCTCTATGAGGAGCTAGCCAAGATGAGAACCCCTCCTACCCCCTCTATGAGGAGCTGGCCAAGATGAGAACCCCTCCCACCCCCTCTATGAGGAGCTAGCCAAGATGAGAACCCCTCCCACCCCCTCTATGAGGAGCTAGCCAAGATGAGAACCCCTCCCACCCCCTCTATGAGGAGCTAGCCAGGATGAGAACCCCTCCTACCCCCTCTATGAGGAGCTAGTCAAGATGAGAACCCCTCCTACCCCCTCTATGAGGAGCTAGCCAAGATGAGAACCCCTCCCACCCCCTCTATGAGGAGCTAGCCAAGATGAGAACCCCTCCCACCCCCTCTATGAGGAGCTAGCCAAGATGAGAACCCCTCCTACCCCCTCTATGAGGAGCTAGCCAAGATGAGAACCCCTCCCACCCCCTCTATGAGGAGCTAGCCAAGATGAGAACCCCTCCTACCCCCTCTATGAGGAGCTAGTCAAGATGAGAACCCCTCCTACCCCCTCTATGAGGAGCTAGCCAAGATGAGAACCCCTCCCACCCCCTCTATGAGGAGCTAGTCAAGATGAGAACCCCTCCTACCCCCTCTATGAGGAGCTAGCCAACATGAGAACCCCTCCTACCCCCTCTATGAGGAGCTAGCCAAGATGAGAACCCCTCCTACCCCCTATATGAGGAGCTAGCCAAGATGAGAACCCCTCCCACCCCCTCTATGAGGAGCTAGCCAAGATGAGAACCCCTCCTACCCCCCTATGAGGAGCTAGCCAAGATGAGAACCCCTCCTACCCCCTCTATGAGGAGCTAGCCAAGATGAGAACCCCTCCCACCCCCTCTATGAGGAGCTAGTCAAGATGAGAACCCCTCCTACCCCCTCTATGAGGAGCTAGTCAAGATGAGAACCCCTCCTACCCCCTCTATGAGGAGCTAGCCAAGATGAGAACCCCTCCTACCCCCTCTGTGAGGAGCTAGTCAAGATGAGAACCCCTCCTACCCCCTCTATGAGGAGCTAGTCAAGATGAGAACCCCTCCCACCCCCTCTATGAGGAGCTAGCCAAGATGAGAACCCCTCCTACCCCCTCTATGAGGAGCTAGCCAAGATGAGAACCCCTCCTACCCCCTCTATGAGGAGCTAGTCAAGATGAGAACCCCTCCTACCCCCTCTATGAGGAGCTTGCCAAGATGAGGAGCACGTTCAGCCACAGACTCATACCCCCCTGACACTCCACTAACCGTCTTGGCCAGTCAGCCATCAACGTATGACGGATATCGTGCCAGTTAGGGTACCTTGTGTATACTTCACCTTGTGTATACTGTTTACTTTTACTCTTACTCATAGTTTATATTCAGATTAACATTTTCTATTGCCTATATTTATTGTAATGTATAATATAACACAGACACACAGACCCTCATCTGCACCTTTGTTTATTTTTCTCATATCTTTAATATTCAGAGTTAATTATATTGTTTTACACCATTTATTCTTATCGTATTTTTATATTCTGATGCAATTGTATCCCCTATGTTTATGTCTTTCTACTATTACCCTGCCCATATCTGTACCCCCCCCCCTCATCGTAATGATGTATTGTGTGTTTTGATGTAAATCAAGATCCGTGGTCCGAGGTATTATGAATACAAATCTGAATACTAATATTGAAAAATTTATATCAGAAAGATTAGTAAACAATTCCTAAAGTCCAATAAAAAAAGGTATTACAATATGGATCCATACTGTTTGTGAAATAAATATGCTCTTTCATTAGTATGGTCAGCAAGAGTTAAGAAGAAGGAAGAAGGAAGAAGAGAGAAGAGAGAAGAGAGAGAGTATGGGAGGGTGAAAGAGAAGAGAGAAAGAGAGAGAGAGAGAGTATGGGAGGGTGGAAGAGAAGAGGAGAGAGAGTATGGGAGGGTGGAAGAGAAGAGAGAGAGAAAGAGTATGGGAGGGTGGAAGAGAAGAGAGAGAGTAGCATTGTACAAAGAGAGTCATTGTACTTGATTCATATTCAACATGAGATCATCTGGCATGTGAGTTCTCATGATACATGCATACTGACTATGTCCATAATTAGTACATAAGGTGCATCTCCCTTCATTGATTATATGATAGGCTGTTTACATCATATTGTCATAAACAGATACTGAGCAGAGGCAAGAGTCCATTTAGAGCGAACATAGTGTACAGAATATTCATATAAGGATGTGTGAATCATCTTTCCTCCTTACACCCACGCTGCTATGACATCTGCATTTCCCCAAGAGGATATATCTTATCTTATCTTAAAACCACAAAAAGACCCTGCTAGGTGAGAAACAGCAGAGCTATCAGATGAGAAAACTAGATAACAAGAAAGCAGAAATTATTTCTTTTTTTTGTATCCACTTTTTCTCCTTATTTTCTATTTTTCTCCCATCCCAATTTCGTATTTCCAATTCTTCCCTCCCCTGTCACGTTGCTAGACTATGCCTCCCACTGGTCGGCCATAGTGAGGATAGAAGCCTTGCATCGCGTGTCCCCTCCGGTACACGAGGAGGCAGCCTGTCGCATCTTTTCACCGCAGCAGCTCGAACTCTCAGTGGCGAGGAGTAACGCGTGGGAGTCTCACGCTGCCCCCGATACTTCCTGTTTCCGCCGCACCCAACCGACCTGTAGGAGTCGCTGTCCACAATGTCCAATCCCCACCCACCGGCTTTCCCACCCTCTAACACTGCCAGTTGTGTTAGTATGACGGCCGGTCAAGCTGGTAGCAACTCCGAGAGCTGGGCTCGATACCAGCATATCCTGCGTTAGTGGCGAGCGCCTTGCCCACTGCGCCACTCAGCCACCCCGCAGAAATTATTTCTATACATGCATGTGAATGTGCTGACGTTGAAATGATACATGTCAGCTGGCCATCAGCTGATGTAGAACGCTGTCTTGTATCACCCAGCATGACAGCAGAACAGCTCTAACAAGTGCAGTCAGTCCGACTGGACTGATGAGCAAGATTCTACCTCTTTCCCATCACACAATCTGACACATAATAAATGTAACAGATGACCAACATTTGTATGGAGGCCTTTACTGAAAAACAACGATTATTTTGCACATCATTTTGCACATATCCCCAAACTGTTAACGGTTTTGCTCAAATTAATTTAGCCTGACAGTTATTGAGGGTTTATAAATTTGGATATGTCATTGAATCCTTGTGTTAATTACAGCTCAATGCTCCCTATTGCAATGTCTGCTGTTTTTATTTTTAACATCTCCACCATTTAATTTGGCTTGGGAGG
Organism: Notolepis coatsorum; assembly: GCF_963971535.1. Lineage (NCBI taxonomy): Eukaryota > Metazoa > Chordata > Actinopteri > Aulopiformes > Paralepididae > Notolepis > Notolepis coatsorum. The sequence continues at coordinate 43,334 of NW_028174311.1, read as the reverse complement.
AGGTGGAGGTGGTGGATTCATATAAGTTCCTTGGGGTACAACTGAACAATAAACTGGACTGGTCGGACAACACAGATGCCCTCTACAGGAAGGGACAGAGCAGGCTGTTCTTCCTGAGGAGACTCAGGTCCTTCAACGTGTGCAATAGACTGCTGCAGTCATTCTACCAGTCTGTAGTGGCCAGCGTCCTCTTCTATGCTGTGGCATGCTGGGGGGGTTACACCAACTCAAGGGACACCAACAAACTGAACAAGCTGGTGAGGAAGGGTAGCTCTGTGGTGGGAGTCGAGCTGCTCAGACTAGAGGTGGTGGCAGAGAGGGGGATGAGAAGGAAGTTGGCTGCTATCCTGGAGAATCCCTCCCACCCCCTCTACGGTGAGCTATAGTCAAGATGAGAAGCACGTTCAGTCACAGACTCATACCCCCCCCGACACTCAACTAACCGCTTCGGCCAGTCCTTCATACCAGCGGCCATCAGGCTCCACAACAGTGGGCAGGGACTGCTGCCAGACATCCAACTACAACTACTAGGAACCTAAAAGGACAATAACACTACCTTATGCATACCGCACCTTATGTGAATACTGTATACTTCAGTTAGTTAGTTAATTATATTGATTTGTTATATTGTTTACTGCTTGTTTTTACTACCTGTACCTCCCCTCCCCATGCTGCTATGATGCCTGCATTTCCCCAAGGGGATCAATAAAGGAATATCTTATCTTGAAACTCTTAATGAAAAGTTCTTAACGGACTTGCCGAATTCTTACCTTAAAGGGGAACTATCTTATAAATGGCCTTTTTGAGTGTTTAGCATTGTTTCCTAGCTATGTGAACTTATATTAATATGATCTATGTCTCAAAATTCTCATATTGGCGCATTCTTCCAATTCTCCTCTCACAATATTCACCCTCACTGAACTGAGTCATTTGAAAATGTGCCTATATGTGATGTCATATAGTCACCGCTGCATGTTAATGTTCAGGCGACGACGACGCTGCACAGTGGTTTAGGAGCCCAGGCTCAAAACAGCTCGAGATCTTGAGGTAGAAAAATGCTGTTTTTGAGGACTTGATTAGAAATACAAAACAATGAATAAAAAAAATATATATATTACAGAGGTGTTCCATAGACTCACAGGAATTGTGTAAAAGTGCCCAAATAGTGAAAGAAATAGTAAAATAGTTCCCCTTTAAGACATTACATCCTATGCTGAAATGCAAAGTGCAAAACTGTTGATACAAAGTGCCAAACTCTAAATCATATGCTCCATTCTCAGAATACAGCCACCTAATATTACAACAATATTACCTTCAACAACTCTGCCCAGTTGAGGAGCATTGCAATACAATTGATAATCTCTTCACCACTACATAAAAGGCTGCTTATAACCCTGAAGAAAGGAGCAACATGGAGCAAGTCGGTGCAGCTTAGGTTGGCAACGAAGGACAGGGTCGTGGTCGTGGCCAAGGAAGCAGAAGAACATCTGTCTCAAATGAAATTATAACCACAATTGTTGACCATGTAATACAGTAAACCGAGGTCTAGCACTGGCTGAAGCAGGCAGGGTGGTGCAGCCAAACCTGAACAGGTCAACGGTGGCATGCCTTATACGATTTTTTACAGTAAGAGAGATAATGGGTAAGTCAATATGTGTAATTTACTGTACAGTAACTGTATATCGAAATTACAGTAATTGTAAAATGTATATATTGTTACAGTGTATTTCATAAATACTAAAGGTGTGAATTATTTCTGTAATTGTTATTTTTACTGTACTTTAGAACTGAAGGAGCACCACCAAGTGGAGTACGTGGCCATCTTCTCTCTGTGCAATACTTACAGTACTTTACAGTAGTTTGTTTACTGTAACTGTTTTTGTTTTTACTTTAAAACACAGAGCATTACTGTAGGTATTTTCCTTGACTGTAATGATTCAACTTTAAATACTGTAATCAAATATTTAGTTTGTCTTTCATAAAAACACAAGCACTATACTGAAGTCTATCACATGGGTTATGAGGAAATTACCATTGCATAGTCTATTTTGGTAACAAGTATTTTGTGTTTGACTGCATTATTTGATAAATACCAAGTTTGTTTATTATTTGTCATAGTAAAATACAAAATACTTTATAATGAAATGATTTTTTCTGTATGAGCCCCTGAGAGTGTGCTTCATACAGTAATAGATAAAAAGTATTAAATATGTCGGCTGGGTAGTGCAGCGGACTAAGCCTCTGCCTACCACTACAGAGACAGTGGGATCGAATCCAGCTGTGGTGCTTCCGGCTTGCGTGTTGCTTTTTAACAGCGGAGGAGTGCAAGAATGTGACAATGTGACCATGTGACCGCGGCAGCGCGAGAGAGCGGCAGTGCGGAAATAGGCTGTCTATTGCCATTCTCTAAGACAAACGCTAACCTTAACCAGCTCCTTAACAGCGCCTAAACTTAACCGTTCTAACCTTAACCAACTCCGAAACAATGCCTAACCTTAACCTTAACCTTAACCATGCCTAACCTTAACCTTAACCATAGAAAGAATATTGCCATTCTCTTTGACAAACTCTAACCTTAACCAGCTCCTTAACAGCGCCTAAACTTAACCGTTCTAACCTTAACCAACTCCGAAACAATGCCTAACCTTAACCTTAACCTTAACCATGCCTAACCTTAACCGGCGAAAGAATACATGTTAAAAAAGAAAAAAAAAAATTGATGGGATTTGAACTTGTCACCAACGGACCGCAGGGCCGCACGACCGCTGTGCTGCCAGGTGAGCTAAGCTTCGAATGAAAATCATGGCGGATTTTGTCTACATAATGCCGCAAGCTCTGCCGCTCCGCTCCCTGCCTCTCCGCTCTGCGGCTGCCGCGCCTGCCGCGGGGCGTGTCGCAGCCAATCAGGGAAAACGCGGAAGCACTCGGCAGCACTCCTCCGCTGTTAATAAGCAATAGGCTTCCGGGTTGGCCGACCGTCCATACTGACACAATTGGCAGTGTTAGCGGGTCGGAAACCCGGCGAGGGTGGGTCCTGGTCGTTGTAAACAGCGACTCCTACAGTTCGGTCGGGGCGCCTGCACAGCAATGGAAGGATCTAGGAAAGGTAGTGTGACCTTCCACACGTTACACTCTCCCAGTGAGAGTCTGCGCTGCCAGGTGAAAAGAAGCGGTGGGCTGGCTACACATGTGTCGTTGGAAGCGTGTGATAGTCTACGCCCTCCCAGACTGACGATAGGGGGTAGAATGCGGAGCGACCAAGAACGGCATTGGGAATTGGCATAACGACTAACATTGGGAGGGGAGAAAAACGGAAAAAGAAGGGGGAAAAAAGATAATTAAAAAAATAATAATAATAAATATTAAATAATAAAAAATGTCAAATAAAGGAGTGTTCAATCAATATACATATATACAATATACAATACAGAGTAAAATGAGTAACAGTGAGGTACAATGCAGAAGTGCAATGAGGTATGAATTGTAGTGCAAATCTCTTTAATAATAGATAAATATAAAGTGTGTTAAAGTGTCTAAAGTGAGTCAAGTGAGTGATAAGGTGAGTGGTTTTAAATGCTCACTTAATTGTTTGAAATATCTAATGTTCTGGTGCTGTGATAAGCTTTTGATTATACTATTCTCTGATTTGACACTGGTATTTTTATTTTGCCTGCTATATTGCATTATGAACCCAAAATTAGCAGTATAGCATTCTGTGTTAAGAGTGTTGCACATTGAAAGTCACTAAGCCAAACAAGGAACAGCAAAAGTGGATAAACCATGGCTGTAGTCAAGAAGCTGATGGGAGATGGGTGTGTCCGTCTTCCCTATGACCAGTGTTGGTCCCCCTGGCTCCCGGTGACACACATGAATCAAAACATTCACTGACGAGCCACATTCAGTCAGTCACAATGTCAAACAGACTCTCCACCGCTCTCCACCTAGTCGACCAAGACCACAGAGTCAAACAGACTCTCCACCTGGTCGACCAAGACCACAGAGTCAAACAGACTCTCCACCTAGTCGACCAAGACCACAGAGTCAAACAGACTCTCCACCTGGTCGACCAAGACCACAGAGTCAAACAGACTCTCCACCTGGTCAACCAAGACCACAGAGTCAAACAGACTCTCCACCTGGTCGACCAAGACCACAGAGTCAAACAGACTCTCCACCTGGTCGACCAAGACCACAGAGTCAAACAGACTCTCCACCTGGTCGACCAAGACCACAGAGTCAAACAGACTCTCCACCTGGTCAACCAAGACCACAGAGTCAAACAGACTCTCTACCTGGTCGACCAAGACCACAGAGTCAAACAGACTCTCCACCTGGTCAACCAAGACCACAGAGTCAAACAGACTCTCCACCTAGTCAACCAAGACCACAGAGTCAAACAGACTCTGCACCTGGTCGACCAAGACCACAGAGTCAAACAGACTCTCCACCTGGTCAACCAAGACCACAGAGTCAAACAGACTCTCCACCTGGTCGACCAAGACCACAGAGTCAAACAGACTCTCCACCTGGTCAACCAAGACCACAGAGTCAAACAGACTCTCCACCTGGTCAACCAAGACCACAGAGTCAAACAGACTCTCCACCGCTCTCCACCTGGTCAACCAAGACCACAGAGTCAAACAGACTCTCCACCTGGTCAACCAAGACCACAGAGTCAAACAGACTCTCCACCTGGTCAACCAAGACCACAGAGTCAAACAGACTCTCCACCTGGTCGACCAAGACCACAGAGTCAAACAGACTCTCTACCTGGTCAACCAAGACCACAGAGTCAAACAGACTCTACACCTAGTCGACCAAGACCACAGAGTCAAACAGACTCTCCACCTGGTCAACCAAGACCACAGAGTCAAACAGACTCTCCACCTGGTCGACCAAGACCACAGAGTCAAACAGACTCTCCACCTGGTCAACCAAGACCACAGAGTCAAACAGACTCTCTACCTGGTCAACCAAGACCACAGAGTCAAACAGACTCTCCACCTGGTCAACCAAGACCAGAGTCAAACAGACTCTCCACCTGGTCAACCAAGACCAGAGTCAAACAGACTCTCCACCTGGTCAACCAAGACCACAGAGTCAAACAGACTCTCCACCTGGTCAACCAAGACCACAGAGTCAAACAGACTCTCCACCTGGTCAACCAAGACCACAGAGTCAAACAGACTCTCCACCTGGTCAACCAAGACCACAGAGTCAAACAGACTCTCCACCTAGTCGACCAAGACCACAGAGTCAAACAGACTCTCCACCTGGTCAACCAAGACCACAGAGTCAAACAGACTCTCCACCTGGTCAACCAAGACCACAGAGTCAAACAGACTCTCCACCTGGTCAACCAAGACCACAGAGTCACACAGACTCTCTACCTGGTCAACCAAGACCACAGAGTCAAACAGACTCTCCACCTGGTCAACCAAGGCTACAAAGTCTCGCTCAAATCTCCTGTCCTGCAAACCCACCTGCACCCTGATGAATCATCCCAAAGACATTGTATCATCAAAGACATCATGCATGCAATCCATGAAGCAAAATGGCCCCACAGCTCTCGCCCTTACCTGGCAACTCTTCCTTTTCACCTCCATGTCACAGACACCTTCATATATATATATATAAATACATGCACACATAAAACCTGCATACATTGGCACGTATAATTGAATGTACCTACAGATATCCAGATATCGTTTTCCGCCCCTGTGATGATACAATTGAAAATCATCTGATAATTATTAAAATATATGTTTCACATTATGCCACTCAGCCAAGGCTATATGAATGAATTAATGTTATGTCTCAGTGTCCAAGCTTCATCTAAATAATCCACAAAGGGAAATGTTTCTCGTATAGCATTTTCAGTATTTCTGACTCTATTTTAATCTTCTAATCTATGTCAGAATCAGAATCAGAATCTATGTATCTATACGGATAAGGATAAAGATGAACTTTATGTATCCCCTTGGGGAAATTAGGTGACATACACATACAGCCATAGCCTCATTATACAAATATTCCACAATCATTACATTGACAGTAATAATGGCACACATAAAATCACACAAGCATGTACATTTGTTGAAACATGCCGACTACAGTAGAAATGTATCTTATCAAACAAACCCTTCTTCCGACCATTATACAGAAGGCAGTATGAGACTACATTTATAAAGATTTTTTTTTTTAAAGTTTGTTTTCAAATTCTTAGCCCACATAAATGACAAGCCTATGCTGTTCTTCAGTGAGTATGCTCTGGCCAAGGTCCACACAAAATGCTCTCTATGCTCAAGGTCCACTCTTACTCCCTCACTCACACTCTCTCTCACTCTCTCTCACACACAGCTTTTGATATGTTATAATGCATCACAGCCCATCTTTTACACTCCTTGTCTTTCTGCCTGTCTTTTACACATCCTACAGCACCATTTCAAGATTCAAGATTGTTTATTGTCATATGCACAGTTAAAACGACAGTTTGCCATACAATGAAAATCTTACTTTGCTAGTCCACCCTTCACAAAAGAAATCACACAGTACTTAACTTAAACATATTTAAATACAATTGAGTGCTAGAAAATAAGATATAATAAAAATAGATACAATATATATATACAATACAACAAGGCACAGTGAGTTACAATTGCACATTCCATGGAGGTGACATTGGGTCATAGCAGCAGTTAAAAGTGTCTTTAGTGATTCATTGTTCATAGTAGAAGGTGTGTGTGGAGGGGGGGGGGGGGGGCTAGGCTTTCAAGAGTCTGATGGCCTGTGGGTAGAAACTGTTTGTCAGTCTCGAAGTTCTGGCTTTCAGACTCCTATATCGCCTGCCTGATAGGACAGGTCAACATTATGGGAAATGTGTTTATCGTCTTCTTCAGAGTCAGACAAACTTTTTTTTTTAAATGTCCTCTGTGCGTTCAGTAGAAAGCTATCCGGCTGCAAGCTAGCCTTGCTTAGCAAACATCAATGGAAATGGATATGGACCAGCTAAATCAAATCAAATCAAATGTATTTGTAAGGCCCGACAACACACGTTAATGTCCCCATGGGCCGGACACGTCTTCTTTATACAAGTCAAGAAGAAACATCACAATAAATCAAGAACAAAACAAAAACACCATAAAGTCTAAAATAAAATGTAAAATAAATAAATGCAACACTCCCAGACATACCCCACGCGACGGTAAGGAAAAACTCACTAAAAACCTAGCAATAGGAAAAAAGCACCACAGGCAAAGTGGAGGAGAGAAACCTTAGAAGGGCCATTCAAGGGGGGGCTCTCTCTTCTTAGATGTTGGTGATAGTAGTGTTGCTATGGATGATCAATGGGTGGAGAATAAAACAGGTGAAACAGTTGGTATGTATGTATGTACACATACGTATATGTGTAATAAAACACAAATATGTACATGCAATAGCAACTGGGGTACATAAGAACATTTTGAAAGATTGAAAATAGAATAGAGCTAATAATGGATCCATTTGAGGTTGCCTAGCTGTTGGGCCAAAAACACCTTTCTGGTGCAAGCTAGGCTACCTTGCAGCCGGAGAGCTTTCTACTGAATGTACAGAGAGGACGTTGGTATCTTATCTTCTTGTCTGACCCTGGAAAAGACAGTACGCAGCATTTCCTATAATGTTGGCATGTTCCTTTAAAACAGTAGTTAACCCTGCCTTTTATGCTTTTACACATCCAACAGTGTCATTAAAACATTACCTCTGCTCCACACCAGGAGGAAGAGCAGCAGGATTGGGTTCATCTCTGTGTCCAGCGGCCAGGCAGCTACATGGATACGGAGCTGGAAGCCTGATGTCTTGTCCAGTCTGAACTGTGGAAGCCTGTTGTCTTGGGAGCGGCCTGGTACTCTTCTCTTCTCTGTTCTTCTCTTCTAATATCCTCTCCTCTGCTAGTCTGAAGAGCTGTACTTCTGTTTATCTCTTGATCTACCCACATCCTCTAGATGCTTACGTCACACGCAAGGTGGTTAGAGGGGGGAAAAACGGTTTCCTTGACGTTCCGCTAGTCTCTAGTAGTTGTTTATTTATATGTCTGTGACAAGGACACTAAATGGAGTCATATAACACATCTGTATCTTCATTTGATTTAGTCCCCAAACACTCCACCAGTGCAATGTGCCGTACCCCAATCTGACTTAGCCTATTAGCCTTGATCTGTGCACACAGGAAGCTCCTCTCAAATTGGATGGCAAAGTGCTGACATCTCCCCTGGTCCCCGTCCCAATCTCTGTAGCACTGCCAGCCCTGCCCCATCAACATGGGGACCCTAAACAGGGGGGGGGGGGCTGACTACATAGCAGCCCTGCCTCTGAGGTACAAGGCTCCTGTCTCCCCTCCTCCAGGGCCACATTCACCTGGTGATGCTCCCACCAGAGTGGAGGGAACCAAACCAGAGTCCAGCCCCTCTATACCCCACCCCCACCACCTGGACAGAGATACAGTACATGCCTGTACCAATAACGGGGTGGCAGCCTTACATGAAGGAATACCCCATTGAGTACCTCCGGAGAGTGAGGCCTGATGCCATTGTACCTAAGTATGCATACTTCCCCCATCTGCATAACCCCAGAGAGAACCCAGCATAGTAGTACTCTGTGTGTACAGTAGGGGAGACTGGGGTAAGTTGAGCCACCCCTTGTTGCAGTCAGGCAGAGAAGACAATTATGAATGTAAAATGTGACCCTCACATACCCCCAAATAGGTTTTTAGCCTGTAACCACTTCAAGGATGGAAAGTAACTAAGCATGTTTACTCAAGTATTGCATTTACTGTAAGCACAATTTTGAAGCAGGCTACTTGTAGTTGAGTGTTTTTACCTAAAGGGGCACTTCATCAAAAACAACACTGATTTATTTTGCACATAATCTCACATGCATCCCAAAATGTTAAGCTGCTTTGCACACATGAACTTAGTTATTTGAAGAGTTATTGTTTGAATATGTCCTCCATTGACATCAATGGACTCATCAATTATGGGTTTGATGGATCTTCATGATCAATATGGGTTTAATAGTGGAACACATACAAAGTACATTTAAGGTTAAATGAGCTCTGATAAGAGGAGTGATCTCATCCTGGCCAGCAGGGAGAACACTGAGGTGGATAGTGTGAGGTTTCTGTCCTTGCTTTCTCACTCGTTCTGTTCCTTTAACCACCCTCGCTTTGTTTTCATTCATTTTTTCTGTCAAGTATTTCAATTCCCTCGTTCACACGTTTCTCCCCGTTGACGTCATCTGAGACGTCGCTGATTGGTTCTCTCACTTCCCCACGCTTGTCAATCACATTCCCCAGCTGTCACTGCTTTTCAATCAATCGATCCCTCATTATTTATACCCCGTTTTCCCCACCCTAAGTTGTTGGATCGTCTTGATTTGTCGCTGGATGTTTTTCCCCGTTGCTGCTGTTTCACTGTGCTGTTCTCCAGGAATTCCTAGAAGCCTTCGCTTGGATACCTGCTCCGTGGCGCGCGCTCGCCTCCTCTGTTGTTCCTGTTCCTTTTACGCAGCTCGTCTGGGTGAGTTTTCTAGATTGACTGTCTTGACCTATTTCCGATTTTCGTGTGTAAACCTTTACACTGAAGTCTACCACCTTTTTGTCAAACAGTCACTCACCCAGCCATTATCGTTTTTGCTCTTTCCTTTATGGAGTAATATTTTTGGGATCTTCCACCTCCCTCTGTGTGTTTGCTCACGCCGAAGATAGTATTTCACATTTGGACAGTGTTTGGATTTTTGCTCACTGTGTGTTTACACGAAGATAGTATTTCACTTTTGGACAGTGTTTGGATTTTTGCTCACTGTGTGTTTACATGAAGATATTCACTTGGGCTGTTTTTGGAATATTGCACATCACTGTGTTGTTAACACGAAGAATATTACACCCTGTCCTCCTGCTCGTTTCAAGTCTGCTCTGTCACTGACTCGTTCCCTCTCTCCCTCTCTCGGTCTTGCACAACATCTGAGAGATCCGCCGTGAGAATTCTGCAGAGCGGTACAGAGGTCTGCTCCTGCTTCCCAAGACTACCCTTCCGGGAGAAGCTGCAGAGCAGCAGAACTTTGCCCCTTGTTCATTGTACCTGTTCTTTTTGACCTGCTTTCCCTGTTTCACTTATTCTTATTACCAAATAAACAAGCCCTCGTATTTGGCAACTCTGAATCCTACTCTCTTGTGTCGTTAGCGTTTGGGGTCGGTGTCAAACCATAACATTACGATCCAACGACAATGACGACCCCAGCCGACACAGAGGGGGTCAGAACCGCACTTGCAATTCAAGTCGAGTTGACCAGGGATCACGGTCTCCAACTAGAGCGGGCTGCGGCTGCGGTGCAGAACCTCAGGGACCAGGTCCTGCCTATGCAGGGTTCAATGGCCGCTATGGCGGGACAACAGTCCGAGATTCTCGCCCAGCTTAACTCGCTGGGCGACGCCGTTAATACTTTTCATCTCTCACACCCTTCAGGAACATTCCCCGCAGCCCCAGCAGATCTCGCACCTCGGGAACCCCATCTCTCCGTCCCACGGCTGTTCGACGGTAATCCCGAGGAGTGTGCCACATTCATCATGCAATGTGAGTTGGTTTTCCGTCATCAACCAAGCCGTTTTTCTGCTCATGGGTCCCGAGTGGCTTATATAACCAACCTACTTTCAGGCCATGCTGCCCAGTGGGTCACTTCCTCCTGGGCAATGGAAGCAGATTTTTTGTTCTCCTACCCAGACTTCGTGGCGGAGCTCCGCAGAGTGTTCCACCATCCAGCCCGAGGTCTGGACCCTGGAGCCCGGTTGGGGACCTTCCGACAAGGGAGCAGCAGGGTGACGGACTATGTCATGGAGTTTCGACTGGCGGCGGTGGAGAGTGGATGGAACGAACCTGCTCTTCGCCTAACCTTCATAAGGGGGCTCAGTGACGCAGTCCGGGACCAGCTCGCTACCAGGGAGGTGCCCGACTCCCTCGAGGAGCTGTTTAGCCTTGTCATCCGTATTGACGGACGCCTCCTGGAGAGAAGGCGCGAGAGGGCCCGACTGTCACCTCCTGAAGCACCCCGGACTCCTGGACGCCCCGTCCCCAACACTACTGATGGTAACAGGCTTCCCCGTCCGGTGCGCGAGGAGGAACCCATGCAGCTGGGACGCTCTCATCTGAGCCAGGCGGAGCGTCAGGCAAGGCTCAGGTCCGGTCTCTGCCTCTACTGCGGAGGTGCGGGACACCGTATCGCCGACTGCCCTACCCGGCCAAAAGATCGGGCTCACCAAGACCCCGGGAGATCCTGGTGAGCCGTTTTTCCCATTCCCAGCGCCGCGCACCACCTGACCATCTGTTGAGCGTCACCCTGGCCTGGGGGGACCAACATGCCACGGTGGAGGCCCTCATCGACTCTGGGGCAGACGAGAACTTCCTCGACTTCGAGTTTGCCACCCAAGCCAACATACCTCTTGAGGCCCTTGTGAGGCCCTTGGAGATCTTTTCGTTGGACCAACACCGCCTGGCCGACATCTCTCAACGGACCGGCCCAGTCTTGCTGACCATTGCTGGGAACCACGTAGAGAGGATCCAGTTCCTCATTACCCAATCCCCCCTTGTCCCGGTGGTCCTGGGTAGGCCCTGGCTCACGCTGCACGAGCCCCACATCGCCTGGTCCTCCGGTACCATCAGGGGCTGGAGCTCCTCCTGTCACGCCCGCTGTCTACAGGCGGCGTCTTGTCCCCCGCCCCGGAGACCGGCTGGTGAGTTGCCCCCGGATCCCTCGTCCATTCCTCCCGAGTACCACGACCTCATGGAGGTATTCAGTAAGACCAGGGCTCAGTCCCTTCCACCTCACCGCCCCTATGACTGCGCCATCGACCTCCGCCAAGGGGCTCCCCTTCCCGGCAGCCGCCTCTACAGTCTGACTGTCCCGGAGAAGAAGGCGATGGATCTCTACATCTCTGAGTCATTGGAAGCAGGACTCATTCGGCCTTCCTCCTCCCCGGTGGCGGCCGGGTTCTTCTTTGTTTGGTAAGAAGGATGGGGACCTGCGACCCTGCATCGACTATCGTCAGCTCAACGAGATCACCATCAAGAACAAATACCCCCTACCTCTCATGAGCTCCACCTTCGAGCCACTGACCCAGGCCTCGTTCTTCACCAAGCTGGATCTCCGAAGTGCCTATCATCTTGTCCGTATCCGTGAGGGCGATGAATGGAAGACCGCCTTCAAGACCCCCAGGGGCCACTATGAGTACCTTGTGATGCCGTTCGGCCTCACCAACGCCCCGGCGGTATTCCAGGCACTCATGAACGATGTCCTCCGTGACATGCTGGAGGTGTTCGTGGTGGTGTACCTGGACGACATTCTTATCTTTTCCAGGACCCTCGAGGAACACATCCTGCATGTCCGCCGGGTGCTGGAGCGCCTCCTCCACAATCGGCTCTTCGTCAAGGCGGAGAAGTGCCGTTTCCACTCCAACTCCGTCGACTACCTGGGCTTCATCGTGGAGAAGGGCTTGACCCGAGCGGATCCTCGCAAGATCCAGGCTGTGGAGGATTGGCCGGAACCCACCACTCGGAAGGAGTTACAGAGTTTCCTCGGGTTCGCAAACTTCTACCGAAGGTTCATCCGGAACTACAGCCAAGTGGCGGAGCCTCTTACCAAGCTGACCTCCCCCGCTCTGCCGTTCGACTGGTCCCCAGCGGCATGCGCTGCGTTCCGCTCCCTCAAGAGAAGGTTCACTTCCGCTCCTATCCTGCTCCACCCTGACCCCAAGAGACAGTTCATCGTGGAGGTGGACGCCTCGGATTCTGGCCTGGGCGCTGTCCTATCCCAGCGTTCTCCTTCCGACCAGAAGGTACATCCTTGCGCCTTCTACTCGCGTCGCTTCCTCCCCGCCGAGAGGAACTACGACACCGGCAATCGGGAGCTACTGGCGGTCGTGGCTGCTCTGGAGGAGTGGCGTCATTGGCTAGAGGGTGCCGAGGAGCCTTTTACCATCTGGACGGACCACAAGAACCTAACGTTCATCCGCGCTTCCAGGCGCCTCAACGGTCGGCAGGCGAGATGGGCCAGTTTCCTCAGTCGGTTCGACTTCTCGCTGACCTTCCGCCCCGGTTCCCGCAACACGAAGGCCGACTCCCTGTCCCGGATGCACTCCAAGGGGGCTCCACCCTCTGAGGACCCATCTCCCATCATCCCGGAGGCCCGAGTGGTTGGAGCCATCACCTTGGGCATCGAGGGTGTGGTGAGGCGTGCCCTACGCTTCCAACGTGCTCCAAGCAACGTCCCTAGGAGCCGTCTCTTCGTCCCTGACTCTGTCCGGTCCCAGGTACTGCTGTGGGGCCATACCAGCCGGTTCGCCTGCCACCCAGGCGTCCATCGCACGTTCTCCTTCCTGGCTCGTCGTTTCTGGTGGCCCACCATGCGGAACGACGTCAAGGAGTTCGTATTGGCCTGCGCGGTCTGTGCCCGCAGCAAGGCCTCTCACCAGGCACCCTCCGGGCTCTTGCAGCCACTTCCCGTTCCAAGCCGTCCGTGGTCACATGTGGCGCTCGACTTCGTCACTGGTCTACCCTCCTCCCAGGGGAACACCTGCCTTCTGACCGTGGTGGATCGATTCAGCAAGGGGGTCCACCTCGTGGCCCTCTCCAAGCTTCCCTCAGCAGCCGAGACGGCGGACCTCCTGACGCACCACGTGTTCCGCCTTCACGGTTTTCCCCAGGACATCGTCTCTGACCGGGGGCCCCAGTTCACCTCCCAGGTATGGCGGGCTTTCTGCAAGGGATTGGGGGCAACGGTCAGTCTCTCCTCTGGCTACCATCCCCAGACAAACGGGCAGACGGAGAGGATGAACCAGAGCGTGGAGTCTGCTCTTCGGTGTGTGGCAGCCGAGAGGCCGGCATCCTGGAGTCGTTTCCTTCCCTGGGTTGAATACTCGATCAACTCAATGGTCAGTTCCGCCACCGGCCTCTCCCCTTTTGAGGCCTCCCTGGGCTACCAGCCCCCTCTTTTTCCCGCACTGGAGACGGAAGTGCAGTTCCCTCCGTGCAGGTCCACCTCGACCGCTGCCGTCGCGTTTGGGAGATCACCAGGACCGCGCTGCTCCGGACATCTGAGCGCGCCTGTCGTGGTGCCGACCGGCGCCGGGTTCCCGCGCCGACTTACCGCCCTGGGCAGAGGGTGTGGCTCTCCGCGAAGGACCTCCCGCTACGGTCCTCGGCCAAGAAGCTCAACCCTCGCTTCGTCGGTCCTTTCGAGGTCCTGAAGGTACTCAGTCCGGCGGCCCTGCGCCTGAAGCTTCCTGCATCCATGCACATCCACCCCGTGTTCCATGTCTCCCGGGTTAAGCCCGTCTCCCTCAGTCCCCTTATGCCTCCAGCTCCTGATCCACCGCCTCCTGTGCTAGTGGATGGTCACCCCCAGTGGCAGGTCCGCCGGTTGATGGGCGTTCGTCGGCGGGGCCGGGGGTTCCAATACCTGGTGGACTGGGAGGGTTACGGCCCTGAGGAGCGTAGCTGGGTCTCCCGGCAGCTCATCGTGGATCCCGGCTTGATCACCGACTTCCATCGGGCCCATCCTGACGAGCCGGGTCGGCCTGGTCGCCGGGTGGCTCCCGTGGAGGGGGGGTACTGTGAGGTTTCTGTCCTTGCTTTCTCACTCGTTCTGTTCCTTTAACCACCCTCGCTTTGTTTTCATTCATTTTTTCTGTCAAGTATTTCAATTCCCTCGTTCACACGTTTCTCCCCGTTGACGTCATCTGAGACGTCGCTGATTGGTTCTCTCACTTCCCCACGCTTGTCAATCACATTCCCCAGCTGTCACTGCTTTTCAATCAATCGATCCCTCATTATTTATACCCCGTTTTCCCCACCCTAAGTTGTTGGATCGTCTTGATTTGTCGCTGGATGTTTTTCCCCGTTGCTGCTGTTTCACTGTGCTGTTCTCCAGGAATTCCTAGAAGCCTTCGCTTGGATACCTGCTCCGTGGCGCGCGCTCGCCTCCTGCTGTTGTTCCTGTTCCTTTTACGCAGCTCGTCTGGGTGAGTTTTCTAGATTGACTGTCTTGACCTATTTCCGATTTTCGTGTGTAAACCTTTACACTGAAGTCTACCACCTTTTTGTCAAACAGTCACTCACCCAGCCATTATCGTTTTTGCTCTTTCCTTTATGGAGTAATATTTTTGGGATCTTCCACCTCCCTCTGTGTGTTTGCTCACGCCGAAGATAGTATTTCACATTTGGACAGTGTTTGGATTTTTGCTCACTGTGTGTTTACACGAAGATAGTATTTCACTTTTGGACAGTGTTGGATTTTGCTCACTGTGTGTTTACATGAAGATATTCACTTGGGCTGTTTTTGGAATATTGCACATCACTGTGTTGTTAACACGAAGAATATTACACCCTGTCCTCCTGCTCGTTTCAAGTCTGCTCTGTCACTGACTCGTTCCCTCTCTCCTCTCTCGGTCTTGCACAACATCTGAGAGATCCGCCGTGAGAATTCGCAGAGCGGTACAGAGGTCTGCTCCTGCTTCCCAAGACTACCCTTCCGGGAGAAGCTGCAGAGCAGCAGAACTTTGCCCTTGTTCATTGTACCTGTTCTTTTGACCTGCTTTCCCTGTTTCACTTATTCTATTACCAAATAAACAAGCCCTCGTATTTGGCAACTCTGAATCCTACTCTCTGTGTCGTTAGCGTTTGGGGTCGGTGTCAAACCATAACAGATAGAGACGTTAGGGTCCAGCTCTCTTGTGGACAGAGCCGGTTGGGTTTAGGGTTCCAGCTCTCTTGTGGACAGAGCCGGTTGGGTTTAGGGTTCCAGCTCTCTTGTGGACAGAGCCGGTTGGGTTTAGGGTTCCAGCTCTCTTGTGGACAGAGCCGGTTGGTTTAGGGTTCAGCTCTCTTGTGGACAGAGCCGGTTGGGTTTAGGGTTCCAGCTCTCTTGTGGACAGAGCCGGTTGGGTTTAGGGTTCCAGCTCTCTTGGGGACAGAGCCGGTTGGGTTTAGGGTTCCAGCTCTCTTGTGGACAGAGCCGGTTGGGTTTAGGGTCAGCTCTCTTGTGGACAGAGCCGGTTGGGTTTAGGGTTCCAGCTCTCTTGTGGACAGAGCCGGTTGGGTTTAGCAGGGTTTGGGGTAGGGGTGCGTGTAACGGTACACAAAACACCTTAGGTCCAGTACTGAAACGGTTCGGTACGGATACGTGAACCTTTACACCCCTAGTTTGGGGACATTGTCTCTCTAGGTGTGAGATTCAAGCTCTTGTTGGGACAGACAAAGGGATTCCTCCACAACACTGAATCTTTGTGTTGTTTTTAAATGCAGCCAAATTAAATGGTGGAGATGTTAAAAATAAAAACAGCAGACATTGCAATAGGGAGCATTGAGCTGTAATTAACACAATGATTCAATGTCATCCAATGACATCACTGGAGGACATATCCAAACTCATAAACCCTCAACTGTCCAGCTAAATGAATGTGAGCAAAACCGTTAACAGTTCAAGTTTTCAAGTTTCAAGTTTGTGTTTATTTATCACATTTAACGTCCATGTACTTTACAGTGAAATGCTTGATTCTGTATGAGCCCCTGAGAATGTGCTTCATACAGTAAAAAAGTAAGTAGAATAGGAATAACACTATACAATATACATTACAATACACAAACTAAAGTACAACCTAAGTACAATCTAAGTACAATGAAGTAAAAATGCATACAATGAGGTACAAATGCAGACAATGAGGTACAAACACTTTTTAAGGCAAGGTGCAAATGCAAATGAGGTATGAATGTAGTGCAAATCTCTTTAATAAATAGATAAATATAATGTGTTCAAGTGTCTAAAGTGAGTGTTAGGTGAGTGTTTGTTTAACGTGAGTGTGTGTATGTGGATGTGTGTGTCATTGAGCATCCTGATGGCCTGGGGATAGAAGCTCGTTCTGAGTCTCTCTGTACTGGCCATGAGACTCCGGTAGCGCTTGCCTGACCGCAGCAGTTCAAAGAGGCAGTTGTTTGTAGTCAATAAATAGCATTCTCACATAGTTCCCCTGCCTCTTGTCCAGGTGTGATGCTGCCATGTGCAGCACATGGGCTATGGCGTCCTCCGTGGACCTGTTGGGTGATATGCAAATTGCAGGGGGTCCAGGTTGTTGGGGAGGGAGGAACAGATGTAGCCCTTCACTAGCTTCTGAAAGCACTTCATGGCTATGGAGGTGAGAGCTACAGGGCGATAGTCGTTGAGGCAAGTGTGCATGGATTTTTTGGGTACAGGGACAATAGTGGACTTTTTCAAACAGGTGGGGATGACAGACTGTTTTAAGGGGGTATGTGTCAGTTTGGGGATATGTGCAAAATGATGTGCAAAATAATCGTTGTTTTTCAGTAAAGGCCTCCATACAAATGTTGGTCATCTGTTACATTTATTATGTGTAGATTGTGTGATGGGAAAGAGGTAGAATCTTGCTCATCAGTCCAGTCAGACTGACTGCACTAGTTAGAGCTGTTCTGCTGTCATGCTGGGTGATACAAGACAGCGTTTTACGTCAGCTGACATGTACCATTTCAACGTCAGCACAACAGCTCTGCTGTTTCTCACCTAGCAGGGTCTCTTTGTGGTTTTAAGATGAGATAAGATATTTCCTCTTGGGGAAATGCAGGCGTCATAGCAGCGTGGGTTTCTCTCTCTCTCTCTCTCTCTCTCTCTCTCTCTCTCTCTCTCTCTCTCTCTCTCTCTCTCTCTCTCTCTCTCTCTCTCTCTCTCTCTCTCTCTCTCTCTCTCTCTCTCTCTCTCTCTCTCTCTTTTTCCTAAAACATAACACAACATTGACGACAACAATAACTACAATAATGACAAGACAACAAAAATAACAAACAGACCCAAAACCTGCCAAAAACTAAATATACAAAAAAATACTGAATACTAAATATACCCAGTCCCCCCCTACAAGATACAAGATACAAGATACTTTAATGCCACACAACGATGGTTGGTGGTAATTGTTTGCGGTACAGATTGTTAAGCACTGGTTACATCAACATGAAACATCAGACATCAAACATCAAACACCCCCCTCCCACCTCCCAATCCCCACAATAAATACATATATACATAAATACATACAGGACAGTCACATGTAACAGTGTCAGTCAGTGACAGATGCTTGCCCGTCTGTGCAAAGCGGGGCGGGCCAGGGTGTTCAGTGTTCGGACTGCTGTGGGGAAAAGGCTGTTTGTGAAGCGTGTGTGTCTGGTTAGGATGGACCTGTAGCGACCTGAGGGCATGCGCTGGAATAAGTGGTGTGCTGGGTGAGAGGGATCGGTGACTATTTTAGCAGAGCGGGTGACTGTGCGTGAGGTGTAGATGGAGTCCAGAGAGGGGAGGCGGCAGCCAATTATTTTGGAGGCTGTCTTGGTGATGCGTTGGAGTTTGTGTTTGGTGTGTTTATCAGTGGAACCGTACCAGACTGTGATGGATGAGGTCAGGATGCTTTGAATTATGGCCTTGTGTAGAATTGGACCAGCAGGCGTTGTTGGACTCTGTACTTCCTCAGTTGCCTGAGGAAGTACAGGCGCTGCTGGGCCTTTTTGATGATCACCTTCCTGGGATTACACAGAATTACTCTAAAACTATACTCACCAC
The DNA here is from genome assembly GCF_963971535.1 of Notolepis coatsorum. Classification (NCBI taxonomy): domain Eukaryota; kingdom Metazoa; phylum Chordata; class Actinopteri; order Aulopiformes; family Paralepididae; genus Notolepis; species Notolepis coatsorum. Next base: position 24,693 of record NW_028174311.1, on the reverse strand, counting down.
GGTATAAAACGGGAATGTATGGATGAAAAAATTATTTCTTTTTCACAAATTGAACGATAGATACTCGATGTCAAATGGGCAATCGTTTTATATCCATAGCTATGATATTTAATATAGTTTTAGCCCTGCAATCACCGGCATGTATCCCCATTCATTAAAGTGCTGGCACACACAGCGACATCTGGCGCTGATTGAGTTAATACATCATTACAATAGGGGAGGGGGGATACAGGTATGGGCAGGGTAATAGTAGAAAGACATATACATAGGGAATACAATTGTATCTGAATATAAAAATACGAGAAAAATAAATGGTGTAATGCAGATGAGGGTCTATATATTATATGTTACAATAAATATAGGCAATAGAAAATGTTAATCTGAATATATACTATGAGTATGAGTAAAAGTAAACAGTATACACAAGGTGCAGTATACACAAGGTACCCTAACTGGCATTATATACGTCATATATAATATACATATATATATATACGACATACATCATCTATTGAGTGAGAAGACAGTTAAACTAATGTTACAAGCGGCACGGTGGTGTAGTGGTTAACACTGTCTCCCCCTAGTGGCACGCCGTGCAATCCATTTTTTGTGGATCTAGCCCCAGGTGTGCTTTGTCTCCATGACAAGTGGACATAGAAACGTCCGCCGTCTCTCCACAGTGTCATCTACCAAGTCCTCCCACAACCTCATCTACCGAGTCCTCCCACAACCTCATCTACCAAGTCCTCCCACAACCTCATCTACCAAGTCCTCCCAAAACCTCATCAACCAAGTCCTCCCACAACCTCATCTACCAAGTCCTCCCACAACCTCATCTACCAAGTCCTCCCACAACCTCATCAACCAAGTCCTCCCACAACCTCATCTACCAAGTCCTCCCACAACCTCATCTACCAAGTCCTCCCACAACCTCATCTACCAAGTCCTCCCACAACCTCGCCACACAATTAGTCTGGTACTGGCAGGATGAGTCTGGGAACTGGATCAAGCACGGGGTGATTATCTGCGAGACAGCGCCAACATGCAACGACTCAAGTCGAAATTCTCCGCTATCTCAACTGCAAGCAGGAGCAGTGTGTCTGTCACTCTGCATGTCTGTCTGCTCCACTGTCTGTGTCTCTGTCACTCTGCATGTCTGTCTGCTCCACTGTCTGTGTGTCTGTCTGCTCCACTGTCTGTGTGTCTGTCACTCTGCATGTCTGTCTGCTCCACTGTCTGTGTGTCTGTCACTCTGCATGTCTGTCTGCTCCACTGTCTGTGTCTCTGTCACTCTGCATGTCTGTCTGCTCCACTGTCTGTGTGTCTGTCACTCTGCATGTCTGTCTGCTCCACTGTCTGTGTCTCTGTCACTCTGCATGTCTGTCTGCTCCACTGTCTGTGTGTCTGTCACTCTGCATGTCTGTCTGCTCCACTGTCTGTGTGTCTGTCACTCTGCATGTCTGTCTGCTCCACTGTCTGTGTGTCTGTCACTCTGCATGTCTGTCTGCTCCACTGTCTGTGTGTCTGTCACTCTGCATGTCTGTCTGCTCCACTGTCTGTGTGTCTGTCACTCTGCATGTCTGTCTGCTCCACTGTCTGTGTGTCTGTCACTCTGCATGTCTGTCTGCTCCACTGTCTGTGTCTCTGTCACTCTGCATGTCTGTCTGCTCCACTGTCTGTGTGTCTGTCACTCTGCTTGTCTGTCTGCTCCACTGTCTGTGTCTCTGTCACTCTGCATGTCTGTCTGCTCCACTGTCTGTGTGTCTGTCAACTGAACTCTGCTTTGGTCCAATCACATTCCCCCACCCACAGTCTGCGAATCATCTCTGACTCTCACACTTGAGCGCGCGCACACACACACAGACACACACACACACAGACACACACACACAGACACACACACACACACACAGACACACAGACACACAGACACACACACACACAAAGTGCCAACGCTTGGTTTGCACAAGCTGAACCGCTTAACGTGTGGTTTCGTTTTGCGGTAAACTAAATAAATAAATAACCGAAAATTGGCACCGTTGGATCTCACGTGAATCGAGACGTGTTTCGATAGGTACCTTTAAAATTCAGTACCCATCCCTACCTAGTATGCTTCCTTGTGGAACACCACAGCTCACTGGGGGGGGGGGGGGGGGGGGGGGGGGGTAGAGTACCGTTTGAGGCTGTGTGTCCACCAGGGAGTTTTATTTCAAGGCGGACCGCTTTTCTGAGGCTCGTGCCAGCCGCGGCTCCGCCCCTTCCTCGATGAGTTACATTGATGAGCGCGCTCCTTTCCAAAAAGTTGAACTAGTTTCAACTTTATGAGCTGGGAGCGCTCCGACCAAAAACGCTACCGCCGAGAGCTCATAAAACGCGAGGTGCGGCTCTGGGAAGAGGAGCTCGCCTGTCGCTTCTCCAGCATAGAAATTAATGACAGAAAGGAGCTGACAACTCATAAAACGTCCACTATGGACACAAGCCCTAACTCCACCATCTGTTCTCTCCCCTCCAGTTAGGATTGCATCCAGCTCACTGATAGACTATCAAAACCAATTGCTTTTAGCTTGTCAATCAGAATGGAGTGATTGACAGTGTCGAAGGCCTTTAGGTCCAGCATGACCATGCCGCAGTATTTGCCCGCGTCCACCTCTTGTTTGATGTGGTCGTTCAAATAGAGAAGGCATGTGTCAGTGGAGTGGGATGTTCTGAAGCCAGATTGGAATTTGTAGATTCGATTTTTTTCTGTGAGTAGATTCGATTTTTTTTTTGTTTGAAATCATCTTTGCGGACCCCTAGCTTATTGTAGTAGGCTATGATGTGTTCTACCCCAAAATGTCCTGAGTGGGAGGGTAGTTTATTTACCAGTGTTGTGGCTATCAAAGAAAATGTTTAAGTAATTGGCCACATCCAGCTTGTCTGTGATGAGCGTGCTGTCTGTCTTTATGTTTATGTTTGAAAATCTGGTTTAAAATTTTTTTCTGCAGCCTAGTTGATTATTGAGTAATTGCCAAAGTTCACAGGGTTTATTTTTGTTTTCCTCAGTTTTGATGAAATTCTTTTTTGCAGTTTTGATCATGGAGTTTACTGGGAGAGGCCAAAGCCTTTTCTGGAGGGGAGATTTGGAAGGAACCAAGAGTACAGGGGGGGGTTCATGATAAAAAGTGAATATACTTTAAAAGTGCCCTACTGTTTACACTGTTTAGTGTTTTGTAATGATATGGTCTGTATGGAATAATGTATCCATTGGGTACAACAACAGCCTGTTCAAGCTGTGAACGCCTGTGAACACCAGCAACTAGGACAGAGAGACTTCGGCTCAGCTTCTTCCCCCAGGCCATCAGAGTCTTGAACACTGAACTCTCCACACATGAGCACACACACAACACACACACTGTATATGCTCACAAACTAGCAGCCACTTTAACATGAACACACACACACTCATGCTGCACATGCTCACACTTATGGTCACTTTACAAACTGAAAGGTTACTTTAAAAAATAGTATAGTATAACTTGAGATTGTATAATATAGCATTGTATAGCAGTGTACATAAAGACCCAGTGCCTCATCTGTAGCTAACAGTGTATTGCACTATCACAGGACCTAGCATGTCTTACCATGCTCTTGTAAAAACTCATGTACATATACCTGATATGCCCTACTTTGATTACTTGTATTATTGCACAAATGTCGTTCTCATCCTATTGGATTCTTATTATTGTATTATTGTATTATGCACAATCGTTGCCGGCAAGACCCCCCGCATTTCACTGTATACTTGTTTGCCGTGACAAATAAAACTCTTGACTTGACTTGACTTGTGCTGCATCCTGTTTTTTCACTCGTGAACAAAAGAAAAGAGAAGAATAAAAACCAACCAAGGGTGATGACAACCTGCCTCTGACTACCTGCCTTTTTCCACTGCTTGGCCACATCCTCACACCACCCCTCCCCCCCACCCACCTACTCCTAATGCACAGTTTCCTCCCCCTCGTATGTATATATTATCTGTTAGGATCTCTGTTTAACAGTACTGTATACTTGTATATCTTGTATGTCACAAATGTAACAGTTCTGTATACCTGTATGTCATGTATTGTCATAAATGTCATGAAATATATCTGTATGGCCCCCGTAAATGTCCAAACCCCCCCTCCCACCCCCTCCTCTGTTAGGATCTCTGTTTAACATTACTGTATATTTGCAGATATTGTAATGTCACAAATGTAACAGTACTGTATACCTCCATGTCATGTATGTCAGAAATGTCATGATATATATCTGTATGTTGCGTATGTCAGAAATGTCATTATGAATTGAAAATGGGGGACCCTGATGTAAACAAGACGAAAGTCTTTCTCTGGTCTGCATCCCCTTAACAATTGTGTGTATTGAGCCGTACTGTATTGTACCCATTCTGCAATCTGTTAATACAATTTTCAATCAATCAATCAAAACCCCCTCTATGAGGAGCTAGCCAAGATGAGAACCCCTCCTACCGCCTCTATGAGGAGCTAGCCAAGATGAGAACCCCTCCTACCCCCTCTATGAGGAGCTAGCCAAGATGAGAACCCCTCCTACCCCCTCTATGAGGAGCTAGCCAAGATGAGAACCCACCCCACCCCCTCTATGAGGAGCTAGTCAAGATGAGAACCCCTCCCACCCCCTCTATGATGAGCTAGCCAAGATGAGAACCCCTCCTACCCCCTCTATGATGAGCTAGCCAAGATGAGAACCCCTCCCACCCCCTCTATGAGGAGCTAGCCAAGACGAGAACCCCTCCTACCCCCTCTATGAGGAGCTAGCCAAGATGAGAACCCCTCCTACCCACTCTATGAGGAGCTAGCCAAGATGAGAACCCCTCCCACCCCCTCTATGAGGAGCTAGCCAAGATGAGAACCCCTCCCACCCCCTCTATGAGGAGCTAGCCAAGATGAGAACCCCTCCCACCCCCTCTATGAGGAGCTAGTCAAGATGAGAACCCCTCCCACCCCCTCTATGAGGAGCTAGTCAAGATGAGAACCCCTCCCACCCCCTCTATGAGGAGCTAGCCAACATGAGAACCCCTCCTACCCCCTCTATGAGGAGCTAGCCAAGATGAGAACCCCTCCTACCCCCTATATGAGGAGCTAGCCAAGATGAGAACCCCTCCTACCCCCTCTATGAGGAGCTAGCCAAGATGAGGAGCACGTTCAGCCACAGACTCTTACCCCCCCGACACTCCACTAACCGTCTTGGCCAGTCAGCCATCAACGTATGACGGATATCGTGCCAGTTAGGGTACCTTGTGTATACTTCACCTTGTGTATACTGTTTACTTTTACTCTTACTCATAGTTTATATTCAGATTAACATTTTCTATTGCCTATATTTATTGTAATGTATAATATAACACAGACACACAGACCCTCATCTGCACCTTTGTTTATTTTTCTCATATCTTTAATATTCAGAGTTAATTATATTGTTTTACACCATTTATTCTTATCGTATTTTTATATTCTGATGCAATTGTATCCCCTATGTTTATGTCTTTCTACTATTACCCTGCCCATATCTGTACCCCCCCCCCCTCATCGTAATGATGTATTGTGTGTTTTGATGTAAATCAAGATCCGTGGTCCGAGGTATTATGAATACAAATCTGAATACTAATATTGAAAAATGTATATCAGAAAGATTAGTAAACAATTCCTAAAGTCCAATAAAAAAAGGTATTACAATATGGATCCATACTGTTAGTGAAATAAATACTCTTTCATTAGTATGGTCAGCAAGAGTTAAGAAGAAGGAAGAAGAGAGAAGAGAGAAGAGAGAGAGTATGGGAGGGTGAAAGAGAAGAGAGAAAGAGAGAGAGGGAGAGAGTATGGGAGGGTGGAAGAGAAGAGGAGAGAGAGTATGGGAGGGTGGAAGAGAAGAGAGAGAGAAAGAGTATGGGAGGGTGGAAGAGAAGAGAGAGAGTAGCAGTGTACAAAGAGAGTCATTGTACTTGATTCATATTCAACATGAGATCATCTGGCATGTGAGTTCTCATGATACATGCATACTGACTATGTCCATAATTAGTACATAAGGTACATCTCCCTTCATTGATTATATGATAGGCTGTTTACATCATATTGTCATAAACAGATACTGAGCAGAGGCAAGAGTCCATTTAGAGCGAACATAGTGTACAGAATATTCATATAAGGATGTGTGAATCATCTTTCCTCCTTACACCCACGCTGCTATGACATCTGCATTTCCCCAAGAGGATATATCTTATCTTATCTTAAAACCACAAAGAGACCCTGCTAGGTGAGAAACAGCAGAGATATCGGATGAGAAAACTAGATTAGCAAGAAAGCAGAAATTATATCTTTTTTTTTTATCCACTTTTTCTCCTTATTTTCTATTTTTCTCCCATCCCAATTTCGTATTTCCAATTCTTCCCTCCCCTGTCTTGAACGTTGCTAGACTATGCCTCCCACTGGTCGGCCATAGTGAGGATAGAAGCCTTGCATCGCGTGTCCCCTCCGGTACACGAGGAGGCAGCCTGTCGCATCTTTTCACCGCAGCAGCTCGAACTCTCAGTGGCGAGGAGTAACGCGTGGGAGGCTCACGCTGCCCCCAATACTTCCTGTTTCCGCCCAACCGACCTGTAGGAGTCGCTGTCCACAACGTCCAATCCCCACCCACCGGCTTTCCCACCCTCTAACACTGCCAGTTGTGTTAGTATGACGGCCGGTCAAGCCGGTAGCAACGGCGAGAGCTGGGCTCGATACCAGCATATCCTGCGTTAGTGGCGAGCGCCTTGCCCACTGCGCCACTCAGCCACCCCGCAGAAATTATTTCTATACATGCATGTGAATGTGCTGACGTTGAAATGATACATGTCAGCCGGCCATCAGCTGATGTAGAACACTGTCTTGTATCACACAGCATGACAGCAGAACAGCTCTGACTAGTGCAGTCAGTCCGACTGGACTGATGAGCAAGATTCTACCTCTTTCCCATCACACAATCTGACACATAATAAATGTAACAGATGACCAACATTTGTATGGAGGCCTTTACTGAAAAACAACGATTATTTTGCACATCATTTTGCACATATCCCCAAACTGTTAACGGTTTTGCTCAAATTAATTTAGCTTGACAGTTATTGAGGGTTTATAAATTTGGATATGTCCTCCAGTGATGTCATTGGATGACATTGAATCCTTGTGTTAATTACAGCTCAATGCTCCCTATTGCAATGTCTGCTGTTTTTATTTTTAACATCTCCACCATTTAATTTGGCTTGGGAGGAGGTGGAGGTGGTGGATTCATATAAGTTCCTTGGGGTACACCTGAACAATAAACTGGACTGGTCGGACAACACAGAGGCCCTCTACAGGAAGGGACAGAGCAGGCTGTTCTTCCTGAGGAGACTCAGGTCCTTCAACGTGTGCAATAGACTGCTGCAGTCATTCTACCAGTCTGTAGTGGCCAGCGTCCTCTTCTATGCTGTGGCATGCTGGGGGGGCTACATCAACTCGAGGGACACCAACAAACTGAACAAGCTGGTGAGGAAGGGTAGCTCTGTGGTGGGAGTCGAGCTGCTCAGACTAGAGGTGGTGGCAGAGAGGGGGATGAGAAGGAAGTTGGCTGCTATCCTGGAGAATCCCTCCCACCCCCTTTACGGTGAGCTATAGTCAAGATGAGAAGCACGTTCAGTCACAGACTCATACCCCCCCCCCGACACTCAACTAACCGCCTCGGCCAGTCCTTCATACCAGCGGCCATCAGGCTCCACAACAGTGGGCAGGGACTGCTGCCAGACATCCAACTACAACTACTAGGAACCTAAAAGGACAATAACACTACCTTATGCATACCGCACCTTATGTGAATACTGTATACTTCAGTTAGTTAGTTAATTATATTGATTTGTTATATTGTTTACTGCTTGTTTTTACTACCTGTACCTCCCCTCCCCATGCTGCTATGATGCCTGCATTTCCCCAAGGGGATCAATAAAGGAATATCTTATCTTGAAACTCTTAATGAAAAGTTCTTAACGGACTTGCCGAATTCTTACCTTAAGACATTACATCCTATGCTGAAATGCAAAGTGCAAAACTGTTGATACAAAGTGCCAAACTCTAAATCATATGCTCCATTCTCAGAATTCAGCCACCTAATATTACAACAATATTACCTTCAACAACTTTGCCCAGTTGAGGAGCATTGCAATACAATTGATAATCTCTTCACCACTACATAAAAGGCTGCTTATAACCCTGAAGAAAGGAGCAACATGGAGCAAGTCGGTGCAGCTTAGGTTGGCAACGAAGGACAGGGTCGTGGTCGTGGCCAAGGAAGCAGAAGAACATCTGTCTCAAATGAAATTATAACCACAATTGTTGACCACGTAATACAGTAAACCGAGGTCTAGCACTGGCTGAAGCTGGCAGGGTGGTGCAGCCAAACCTGAACAGGTCAACGGTGGCATGCCTTATACGATTTTTTACAGTAAGAGAGATAATGGGTAAGTCAATATGTGTAATTTACTGTACAGTAACTGTATATCGAAATTACAGTAATTGTAAAATGTATATATTGTTACAGTGTATTTCATAAATACTAAAGGTGTGAATTATTTCTGTAATTGTTATTTTTACTGTACTTTAGAACTGAAGGAGCACCACCAAGTGGAGTACGTGGCCATCTTCTCTCTGTGCAATACTTACAGTACTTTACAGTAGTTTGTTTACTGTAACTGTTTTTGTTTTTACTTTAAAACACAGAGCATTACTGTAGGTATTTTCCTTGACTGTAATGATTCAACTTTAAATACTGTAATCAAATATTTAGTTTGTCTTTCATAAAAACACAAGCACTATACTGAAGTCTATCACAGGGGTTATGAGGAAATTACCATTGCATAGTCTATTTTGGTAACAAGTATTTTGTGTTTCACTGCATTATTTGATAAATACCAAGTTTGTTTATTATTTGTCATAGTAAAATACAAAATACTTTATAATGAAATGATTTTTTCTGTATGAGCCCCTGAGAGTGTGCTTCATACAGTAATAGATAAAAAGTATTAAATATGTCGGCTGGGTAGTGCAGCGGACTAAGCCTCTGCCTACCACTACAGAGACAGTGGGATCGAATCCAGCTGTGGTGCTTCCGGCTTGCGTGTTGCTTTTTAACAGCGGAGGAGTGCAAGAATGTGACAATGTGACCATGTGACCGCGGCAGCGCGAGAGAGCGGCAGTGCGGAAATAGGCTGTCTATTGCCATTCTCTAAGACAAACGCTAACCTTAACCAGCTCCTTAACAGCGCCTAAACTTAACCGTTCTAACCTTAACCAACTCCGAAACAATGCCTAACCTTAACCTTAACCTTAACCATGCCTAACCTTAACCTTAACCATAGAAAGAATATTGCCATTCTCTAAGACAAACTCTAACCTTAACCAGCTCCTTAACAGCGCCTAAACTTAACCGTTCTAACCTTAACCAACTCCGAAACAATGCCTAACCTTAACCTTAACCTTAACCATGCCTAACCTTAACCGGCGAAAGAATACATGTTAAAAAAGAAAAAGAAAAAAATTGATGGGATTTGAACTTGTCACCAACGGACCGCAGGGCCGCACGACCGCTGTGCTGCCAGGTGAGCTAAGCTTCGAATGAAAATCATGGCGGATTTGTCTACATAATGCCGCAAGCTCTGCCGCTCCGCTCCCTGCCTCTCCGCTCTGCGGCTGCCGCGCCTGCCGCGGGGCGTGTCGCAGCCAATCAGGGAAAACGCGGAAGCACTCGGCAGCTCTCCTCCGCTGTTAATAAGCAATAGGCTTCCGGGTTGGCCGACCGTCCATACTGACACAATTGGCAGTGTTAGCGGGTCGGAAACCCGGCGAGGGTGGGTCCTGGTCATTGTAAACAGCGACTCCTACAGTTCGGTCGGGGCGCCTGCACAGCAATGGAAGGATCTAGGAAAGGTAGTGTGACCTTCCACACATTACACTCTCCCAGTGAGAGTCTGCGCTGCCAGGTGAAAAGAAGCGGTGGGCTGGCTACACATGTGTCGGAGGAAGCATGTGATAGTCTACGCCCTCCCAGACCGACGATAGGGGGTAGAATGCGGAGCGACCAAGAACGGCATTGGGAATTGGCATAACGACTAACATTGGGAGGGGAGAAAAACGGAAAAAGAAGGGGGAAAAAAGATAATTAAAAAAATTATAATAATAAATATTAAATAATAAAAAATGTCAAATAAAGGAGTGTTCAGTCAATATACATATATACAATATACAATACAGAGTAAAATGAGTAACAGTGAGGTACAATGCAGAAGTGCAATGAGGTATGAATTGTAGTGCAAATCTCTTTAATAATAGATAAATATAAAGTGTGTTAAAGTGTCTAAAGTGAGTCAAGTGAGTGATAAGGTGAGTGGTTTTAAATGCTCACTTAATTGTTTGAAATATCTAATGTTCTGGTGCTGTGATAAGCTTTTGATTATACTATTCTCTGATTTGACACTGGTATTTTTATTTTGCCTGCTATATTGCATTATGAACCCAAAATTAGCAGTATAGCATTCTGTGTTAAGAGTGTTGCACATTGAAAGTCACTAAGCCAAACAAGGAACAGCAAAAGTGGACAAACCATGGCTGTAGTCAAGAAGCTGATGGGAGATGGGTGTGTCCGTCTTCCCTATGACCAGTGTTGGTCCCCCTGGCTCCCGGTGACACACATGAATCAGAACATTCACTGACCAGCCACATTCAGTCAGTCACAATGTCAAACAGACTCTCCACCTGGTTGACCAAGAACAGAGTCAAACAGACTCTCTACCTGGTCAACCAAGACCACAGAGTCAAACAGACTCTCCACCTGGTCAACCAAGACCACAGAGTCAAACAGACTCTCCACCTGGTCAACCAAGACCACAGAGTCAAACAGACTCTCCACCTGGTCAACCAAGACCATAGAGTCAAACAGACTCTCCACCTGGTCGACCAAGACCACAGAGTCAAACAGACTCTCTACCTGGTCAACCAAGACCACAGAGTCAAACAGACTCTCCACCTGGTCAACCAAGACCACAGAGTCAAACAGACTCTCTACCTGGTCAACCAAGACCACAGAGTCAAACAGACTCCACCTGGTCAACCAAGACCACAGAGTCAAACAGACTCTCCACCTGGTCAACCAAGACCACAGAGTCAAACAGACTCTCTACCTGGTCAACCAAGACCACAGAGTCAAACAGACTCTCCACCTGGTCAACCAAGACCACAGAGTCAAACAGACTCTCCACCTGGTCAACCAAGACCACAGAGTCAAACAGACTCTCCACCTGGTCGACCAAGACCACAGAGTCAAACAGACTCTCCACCTGGTCAACCAAGACCACAGAGTCAAACAGACTCTCCACCTAGTCGACCAAGACCACAGAGTCAAACAGACTCTCCACCTGGTCGACCAAGACCACAGAGTCAAACAGACTCTCTACCTGGTCAACCAAGACCACAGTGTCAAACAGACTCTCCACCTGGTCAACCAAGACGACAGAGTCAAACAGACTCTCCACCTGGTCAACCAAGACGACAGAGTCAAACAGACTCTCCACCTGGTCGACCAAGACCACAGAGTCAAACAGACTCTCCACCTGGTCAACCAAGAAAAGACCACAGTGTCAAACAGACTCCACCAGGTCAACCAAGGCTACAAAGTCTTGCTCAAATCTCCTGTCCTGCAAACCCACCTGCACCCTGATGAATCATCCCAAAGACATTGTATCATCAAAGACATCATGCATGCAATCCATGAAGCAAAATGGCCCCACAGCTCTCGCCCTTACCTGGCAACTCTTCCTTTTCACCTCCATGTCACAGACACCTTCATATATAATTATAAATACATGCACACATAAAACCTACATACATTGGCACGTATAATTTAATGTACCTACAGATATCCAGATATCGTTTTCCGCCCCTGTGATGATACAATTGAAAATCATCTGATAATTATTAAAATATATGTTTCACATTATGCCACTCAGCCAAGGCTATATGAATGAATTAATGTTATGTCTCAGTGTCCAAGCTTCATCTAAATAATCCACAAAGGGAAATGTTTCTCGTATAGATTTTCAGTATTTCTGACTCTCTATTTTAATCTTCTAATCTATGTCAGAATCAGAATCAGAATCTATGTATCTATACGGATAAGGATAAAGATGAACTTTATTTATCCCCTTGGGGAAATTCGGTGACATACACATACAGCCATAGCCTCATTATACAAATATTCCACAATCATTACATTGACAGTAATAATGGCACACATAAAATCACACAAGCATGTACATTTGTTGAAACATGCCGACTACAGTAGAAATGTATCTTATCAAACAAACCCTTCTTCCGACCATTATACAGAAGGCAGTATGAGACTACATTTATAAAGACTTTTTTTTTTTAAAGTTTGTTTTCAAATTCTTAGCCCACATAAATGACAAGCCTATGCTGTTCTTCAGTGAGTATGCTCTGGCCAAGGTCCACACAAAATGCTCTCTATGCTCAAGGTCCACTCTTACTCCCTCATTCACACTCTCTCTCACTCTCTCTCACACACAGCTTTTGATATGTTATAATGCATCACAGCCCATCTTTTACACTCCTTGTCTTTCTGCCTGTCTTTTACACATCCTACAGCACCATTTCAAGATTCAAGATTGTTTATTGTCATATGCACAGTTAAAACGACAGTTTGCCATACAATGAAAATCTTACTTTGCTAGTCCACCCTTCACAAAAAAAATCACACAGTACTTAACTTAAACATATTTAAATACAAGTGAGTGCTAGAAAATAAGATATGATAAAAATAGATACAATATATATATACAATACAACAAGGCACAGTGAGTTACAATTGCACGTTCCATGGAGGTGACAGTGGGTCATAGCAGCAGTTAAAAGTGTCTTTAGTGATCCATCATAGTAGAAGGTGTATGTGGAGGGGGGGGGGGGCTAGGCATTCAAGAGTCTGATGGCCTGTGGGTAGAAACTGTTTGTCAGTCTCGTAGTTCTGGCTTTCAGACTCCTATATCGCCTGCCTGATGGGACAGGTCAACATTATGGGAAATGTGTTTATCGTCTTCTTCAGAGTCAGACAAAGTTTTTTTTTGTGTGCGTTCAGTAGAAAGCTATCCGGCTGCAAGCTAGCCTTGCTTAGCAAACATCAATGGAAATGGATATGGACCAGCTAAATCAAATCAAATCAAATGTATTTGTAAGGCCCGACAACACACGTTAATGTCCCCATGGGCCGGACACGTCTTCTTTATACAAGTCAAGAAGAAACATCACAATAAATCAAAAACAAAACAAAAACACCATAAAGTCCAAAATAAAATGTAAAATAAATAAATGCAACACTCCCAGACATACCCGACGCGACGGTAAGGAAAAACTCACTAAAAACCTAGCAATAGGAAAAAAGCACCACAGGCAAAGTGGAGGAGAGAAACCTTAGAAGGGCCATTCAAGGGGGGGCTCTCTCTTCTTAGATGTTGGTGATAGTAGTGTTGCTATGGATGATCAATGGGTGGAGAATAAAACAGGTGAAACATATGTATATGTGTAATAAAACACAAATATGTACATGCAATAGCAACTGGGGTACATAAGAACATTTTGAACGATTGAAAATAGAATAGAGCTAATAACGGATCCATTTGAGGTTGCCTAGCTGTTGGGCCAAAAACACCTTTCTGGTGCAAGCTAGGCTACCTTGCAGCCGGATAGCTTTCTACTGAATGTACAGAGAGGAAGTTGGTATCTTATCTTCTTGTCTGACCCTGGAGAAGACAGTAAGCAGCATTTCCTATAATGTTGTCATGTTCCTTTAAAACAGTAGTTAACCCTGCCTTTTAGGCTTTTACACATCCAACAGTGTCATTAAAACATTACCTCTGCTCCACACCAGGAGGAAGAGCAGCAGGATTGGGTTCATCTCTGTGTCCAGCGGCCAGGCAGCTAGATGGATACGGAGCTGGAAGCCTGATGTCTTGTCCAGTCTGAACTGTGGAAGCCTGATGTCTTGTCCAGTCTGAACTGTAGAAGCCTGTTGTCTTGGGAGCGACCTGGTACTCTTCTCTTCTCTGTTCTTCTCTTCTAATATCCTCTCCTCTGCTAGTCTGAAGAGCTGTACTTCTGTTTATCTCTTGATCTACCCACATCCTCTAGATGCTTACGTCACACGCAATGTGGTTAGTTGGGGGAAAAAACGGTTTCCTTGACGTTCCGCTAGTCTCTAGTAGTTGTTTATTTATATGTCTGTGACAAGGACACTAAATGGAGTCATATAACACATCTGTATCTTCATTTGATTTAGTCCCCAAACACTCCACCAGTGCAATGTGCCGTACCCCAATCTGACTTAGCCTATTAGCCTTGATCTGTGCACACAGGAAGCTCCTCTCAAATTGGATGGCAAAGTGCTGACATCTCCCCTGGTCCTCGTCCCAATCTCTGTAGCACTGCCAGCCCTGCCCCGTCAACATGGGGACCCTAAACAGGGGGGGGGGGGGGCCCTGACTACATAGCAGCCCTGCCTCTGAGGTACAAGGCTCCTGTCTCCCCTCCTCCAGGGCCACATTCACCTGGTGATGCTCCCACCAGAGTGGAGGGAACCAAACCAGAGTCCAGCCCCTCTATACCCCACCCCCACCACCTGGACAGAGATACAGTACATGCCTGTACCAATAACGGGGTGGCAGCCTTACATGAAGGAATACCCCATTGAGTACCTCCGGAGAGTGAGGCCTGATGCCATTGCACCTAAGTATGCATACTTCCCCCATCTGCATAACCCCAGAGAGAACCCAGCATAGTAGTACTCTGTGTGTACAGTAGGGGAGACTGGGGTAAGTTGAGCCACCCCTTGTTGCAGCCAGGCAGAGAAGACAATTATGAATGTAAAATGTGACCCTCACATACCCCCAAATAGGTTTTTAGCCTGTAACCACTTCAAGGATGGAAAGTAACTAAGCATGTTTACTCAAGTATTGCATTTACTGTAAGCACAATTTTGAAGCAGGCTACTTGTAGTTGAGTGTTTTTACCTAAAGGGGCACTTCATCAAAAACAACACTGATTTATTTTGCACATAATCTCACATGCATCCCAAAATGTTAAGCTGCTTAGTTATTTGAAGAGTTATTGTTTGAATATGTCCTCCATTGACATCAATGGACTCATCAATTATGGGTTTGATGGATCTTCATGATCAATATGGGTTTAATAGTGGAACACATACAAAGTACATTTAAGGTTAAATGAGCTCAGATAAGAGGAGTGATCTCATCCTGGCCAGCAGGGAGAACACTGAGGTGGATAGAGACGTTAGGGTTCCAGCTCTCTTGTGGACAGAGCCGGTTGGGTTTAGGGTTCCAGCTCTCTTGTGGACAGAGCCGGTTGGGTTTAGGGTTCCAGCTCTCTTGTGGACAGAGCCGGTTGGGTTTAGGGTTCCAGCTCTCTTGTGGACAGAGCCGGTTGGGTTTAGGGTTCCAGCTCTCTTGTGGACAGAGCCGGTTGGGTTTAGGGTTCCAGCTCTCTTGTGGACAGAGCCGGTTGGGTTTGGGGTAGGGGTGCGTGTAACGGTACACAAAACACCTTAGGTCCAGTACTGAAACGGTTCGGTACGGATACGTGAACCTTTACACCCCTAGTTTGGGGACATTGTCAATCTAGGTGTGAGATTCAAGCTCTTGTTGGGACAGACAAAGGGATTCCTCCACAACACTGAATCTTTGTGTTGTTTTTAAATGCAGCAAAATTAAATTAACACAAGGATTCAATGTCATCCAATGACATCACTGGAGGACATATCCAAACTCATAAACCCTCAATAACTGTCCAGCTAAATGAATGTGAGCAAAACCAGTTCAAGTTTTCAAGTTTGTTTTTATTTGGTTCTGTATCAGCCCCTGAGAATGTGCTTCATACAGTAAAAAAGGAAGTAGAAGAGGAATACCACTATACAATATACAATATACAATACAATACACAAACTACAACCTAAGTACAATGAAGTAAAAATGCAGACAATGAGGTACAAATGCAGACAATGAGGTACAAAAACTTTAAGGTAAGGTGCAAATGCAAATGAGGTATGAATGTAGTGCAAATCTTTTTAATAAATAGATAAATATAATGTGTTCAAGTGTCTAAAGTGAGTGTTAGGTGAGTGTTTGTTTAACGTGAGTGTGTGCATGTGGATGTGTGTGCAATGAGTGTAGATGGATGGGTTGATGATGTTACATGGAGTCATTGAGCATCCTGATGGCCTGGGGATAGAAGCTCCTTCTGAGTCTCTCTGTACTGGCCATGAGACTCCGGTAGCGCTTGCCTGACCGCAGCAGTGCAAAGAGGCAGTTGTTTGTATTCAATACATAGTTCCCCTGCCTCTTGTCCAGGTGTGATGCTGCTGTGTGCAGCACATGGGCTATGGCGTCCTCCATGCACTTGTTGGGTGATATGCAAATTGCAGGGTGTTGGGGAGGGAGGAACAGATGTAGCCCTTCACTAGCTTCTCAAAGCACTTCATCGCTATGGAGGTGAGAGCTACAGGGCGATAGTCGTTGAGGCAAGTGTGCATGGATTTTTTGGGTACAGGGACAATAGTGGACTTTTTCAAACAGGTGGGGATGACAGACTGTTCTATGTGCAAAATAATCGTTGTTTTTCAGTAAAGGCATCCATACAAATGTTGGTCATCTGTTACATTTATTATGTGTCAGATTGTGTGATGGGAAAGAGGTAGAATCTTGCTCATCAGTCCAGTCAGACTGACTGCACTAGTTAGAGCTGTTCTGCTGTCATGCTGGGTGATACAAGACAGCGTTTTACATCAGCTGACATGTACCATTTCAACGTCAGCACAAAACAGGACTGACTGAAGGAGCTGGACCTAAACGGCACCACAGTACAGTCCCCTCTCTGGGGAGATCTGGACCTAAACGGCACCACAGTACAGTCCCCGCTCTGAGTAGATCTGGACCTAAACGGCACAGTACAGTCCCCTCTCTGGGTAGATCTGGACCTAAACGGCACAGTACAGTCCCCTCTCTGGGTAGATCTGGACCTAAACACCACAGTACAGTCCCCTCTCTGGGTAGATCTGGACCTAAACGACACAGTACAGTCCCCTCTCTGGGGAGATCTGGACCTAAACGGCACCACAGTACAATCCCCTCTCTGGGTAGATCTGGACCTAAACACCACAGTACAGTCACCTCTCTGGGGAGATCTGGACTTAAACGGCACAGTACAGTCCCCTCTCTGGGGAGATCTGGACCTAAACGGCACCACAGTACAGTCCCCTCTCTGGGTAGATCTGGACCTAAACGGTACCACAGTACAGTCCCCTCTCTGGGTAGATCTGGACCTAAACGGCACAGTACAGTCCCCTCTCTGGGTAGATCTGGACCTAAACGGCACAGTACAGTCCCCTCTCTGGGTAGATCTGGACCTAAACACCACAGTACAGTCCCCTCTCTGGAGAGATCTGGACCTAAACGGCACAGTACAGTCCCCTCTCTGGGTAGATCTGGACCTAAACGGCACCACAGTACAGTCCCCTCTCTGGGTAGATCTGGACCTAAACACCACAGTACAGTCCCCTCTCTGGGGAGATCTGGACCTAAACGGCACAGTACAGTCCCCTCTCTGGGTAGATCTGGACCTAAACGGCACCACAGTACAGTCCCCTCTCTGGGGAGATCTGGACCTAAACGGCACCACAGTACAGTCCCCTCTCTGGGGAGATCTGGACCTAAACGGCACCACAGTACAGTCCCCTCTCTGGGGAGATCTGGACCTAAACACCACAGTACAGTCCCCTCTCTGGGGAGATCTGGACCTAAACAGCACAGTACAGTCCCCTCTCTGGGGAGATCTGGACCTAAACGGCACCACAGTACAGTCCCCTCTCTGGGTAGATCTGGACCTAAACACCACAGTACAGTCCCCTCTCTGGGGAGATCTGGACCTAAACGGCACAGTACAGTCCCCTCTCTGGGGAGATCTGGACCTAAACGGCACAGTACAGTCCCCTCTCTGGGGAGATCTGGACCTAAACGGCACCACAGTACAGTCCCCTCTCTGGGTAGAACTGGACCTAAACGGCACCACAGTACAGTCCCCTCTCTGGGGAGATCTGGACCTAAACGGCACCACAGTACAGTCCCCTCTCTGGGGAGATCTTGTGGACCTATTATGAGATGTTTTTTGTTTGACAAAAATGGCCTTGCCATTTAAGATAATAATAATAATACACTTTATTTGTAGAGTTCAAGTTCTTTAATAGTTGTCATACAGAAGTACAGAATACTTTCATACAAAATGCTTCTTACTGTTACGCTCCAGAGACTGTGCTAGACAAGATAGTATCAAATAACATAATAACATAATATAGCATGAATTTAGAAGAAGAAAATGAGGTCACAGTTGTTCGGTATAGACATATGTACAATGTTCTGAGTTACCATATAATATACAATACACAACTATGCAGTGTACTAATGTACAGTACTATCTAGTGCAAAGCAGAAATGGGATGAGGTACAATTTTAGGTACAATTTACAGTAAGGTGTACGAGTTGTAGTGCAATCCTTCATCCATAAATATAAAGTGTGGGGAGTGGGTGCTACAGTGTGTTTGTTTAAAGTGGGTGTGTGCTATAAAGTGTGTGTAGTGGGTGCTGCAGTGTGTTTGTTTAAAGTGAGTGTGTGCGTGTGGATGTGTGTGCTATGTGTGTTTGGTGGTTGTTGTTGTGTAGTGTTCATTCATTGTTCGTTTAGCAGCCTGATGGCCTGGGGATAGAAGCTACTTCTGAGTCTTTCTGTGCTCGCCTTGAGACTCCTGTATCGCTTGCCTGACGGCAGCAGTTCAAAGAGGCAGTTGTTCGGGTGGCTCGAGTCCTTAATAATTCTCTTAGCCTTCCCCTTGCAACGCTTGTAGTAAATGTTCTGGAGGGTGGGGAGCCCCCCTCCGATTGTGCGTTCGGCTGAACGTGTCACTCTTTGTAGTCTGCTTTGGTCTTTTGCAGTGCTATTCCCAAACCAGGAGGTGATGTTGCCGGTCAAGATGCTCTCTATTGTACATGAGTAGAAGTTCTTAAGGATCTTCTGGCTGACTTGGAACTTCCTTAGGCGCCTGAGGAAGTAGAGGCGTTGTCGTGCCTTCTTCACCACACTGTTAATGTGTATGGTCCATTTCAAGTCCTCGGATATGTGGGCTCCGAGGTACTTGAAGCTGTTGACTCTCTCAACCGGTGCCCCGTCGATGCTGAGGGGGCTGTAGTCCTTGACCCCCGACCTCCTGAAGTCCACAATCATCTCCTTTGTTTTGCTGACGTTCAGGGAGAGGCTGTTTTCCTGGCACCATCCCGCCAGGACCTTGACCTCTTCCAGGTAGGCCCTCTCGTCGTTGGCAGAGATCAGGCCCACCACCACTGTGTCGTCAGCAAATTTGACGATTGTATTGCTACTCCGCTGAGCCACACAGTCGTGTGTGTACAGGGAGTAGAGGAGGGGACTCAGAACACAGCCCTGGGGGGCCCCTATGTTGAGGGTGATGGATGAGGAGGTGCATTTGCCTGCTCTCACCACCTGGGGTCTGCCAGTCAGGAAGTCCAAGACCCACTGGCAGAGGTCATAGCCCAAGCCCAGGTCCCTGAGCTTGGCTATGAGTATGGAGGGGACTATGGTATTGAATGCCGAGCTGTAGTCGATGAATAGCATTCTCACATAGTTCCCCTGCCTCTTGTCCAGGTGTGATGCTGCTGTGTGCAGCACATGGGATATGGCGTCCTCCGTGGACCTGTTGGGGCGGTATGCAAATTGCAGGGGGTCCATGTTGATGGGGAGGGAGGAGCAGATGTAGCCCTTTACTAGCTTCTCAAAGCACTTCATGGCTAGAGCACCTTTCATACAGAAACTGCAGCTCAAAGTGCTTCACAACAGAAAAAAGACAAGCATAAAATGAGCACATAAAGTGCAGATATATAGAATCACAGTTTTTCACATTAGGATCTAACATCCCAACAGGCCACCTTGTTTATGGTTTGATTCAGTTTTAAATAGACAATAATAAAAAGAGTAAGATAAAATAGACAGAGTAAAATAGTGCAATAGTGCAGTGCAATAAAATAGTAGAATAGAATAGATTAAAAAAAAAATCTTTTTACAGTGCAATAAAAGAGTTCTGGATTACTGTTCAACAGTTCAGATCGCAGGCATCAGTGTATTTTGTGTGGTTTTCCCAGCTGAGGATTCTGTACTTGTTGAGGATGTGACAGTGGTGGTAAGTATATGGTGTTCGGTCCAGCACCTTGAGGGCCTGTTTATACAGAGAGAGAATGGGTGTCATGGTTGTGTTTTTTGCATGGGTCCAGCTAGTCATACAGTACATGAGATGGGAAATGATCATTGCATTCATATAGAGAAGGGCAGCAGTGGATGTTAAACAGTTCCTCATGAATCTGAAATTTGACACGTTATATTTGGCAGTCTGCGTTACTATTTTTACCTGCTTTTTGAAAGATAATGTAGAGTCGAGGATAATACCAAGATATTTAAATTGAGAGACTACTTGAATTGGCTCTTCAGAAACAAACACTTTTGTGAAGTACATACAAACTGTCTTCTTCACATTAACACATTGTCTGCCACGCAGTTTGCCCCTCTCATGCCCCTCTCTGCCACCACTCTAAGCCTATGGAGATGTTCACCTTCTTTGCAGGGCTATAACTTTTTAAATTGTATTGCTAAATTGACATTACTATGGCCCATTCAACATCGATTATCTATGGGTCAGGATGTAGGAACGTTATACTTTTTCATTCAAACATTCATACGAAAATACCGTCTAGAACAGGGATATGCAACCCTAGGCACGCGTGCCTGCATAGGCACAGGGGGCAGCATTAAAAAAAATAAGAATATATATATAATTTTTTTTTTTCTTTTTTTTTGCTTTGAAATATTATAGTGAAATATTTTGCACTGTTGTCGCATTTATCTTGTTGAAATCCTCCCACAGGTTCTTTTTACTACCACATATTTAATTGAGACCCTTTATTTGTTTATTATTTCAATTTAGCTGGAAATACATTGCTACATCATTCAGTAACATTTGCAGAGCCTTATAACAAAAACATTATTACGGTCACCATTGTGACCAGTGGGATTAATCAACACATTTTATTATTTATTTTTCTATTTCATTGAACATTGCACATGTTAAAAGCCATTTTTTTTACTCAAAATGTGAGTATTACCAAGTCAACTTGTGTTCTTAAAACAATGGCAATAAACATAGTTTTATTAGGTTGAAATAATGGGGTTGTGTACTTATTTTTCTGTTAACTTATTATGGATTGAAAACTGAAAACCTTAATGCACAGTAACTGAACTCAACATTTTAAAGTTCTGGTAACTTATTATTATTTATTTTTTTACAGTGTAGTCTTGCGATCAATCAAAACTTATTTACACGATATACCTCACATTCACCCTCCATTCACATCCTGGTGTTCTCCTGGTGTTCTCCATTAAGCCTGTAGGTGGAGCTATGACAGCACACGTACAGTATGTGATGTGTCCAAAAATGAATGGGCAAATGTGAGTGAAATGGTCGCACTGTATGCAGCTGTTTGTCTGCATTGCATTCCCCCCCCCAACTCAGATTTAGGGTTGATACAACCATCATAATAATATTGTTAATAATAACAATAATGATGTAATAATGTAAAAATTATCATTAAAAATACCTGATTATGAGAAAAAAGAATTACGATGCATGGAATATTGTTGAGGCACACTAGTTACAACTATATTTCAAACAGGCACTCCATGTCAAAAAGGTTGCTGACCCCTGGTCTAGAATATAAGTATGTTTTTATCGTTTTCTGCAGTAATTCCTAGAACGCTAGTTATAGGCCTAAACGCATATATAGATTATGATTGCAGTTTATTCGCGATACACGCTATATTAAAAAATCCAACTGAATACGATCCTATACGTTATGACTCATCATGCGCGGATGAACGGGGGGGGGTCGTTTATAATTCCATGATCGTCAGTAAATGCTTTATGTAGTATGGGTTGATTTATTGATCAGATGGTTTGTAAATAAAGAAATGTACAATCACCTTGAAAATGACGTCAGCGTCCTCTTACCGTTCGCCGATGAGACTGGAGGAAAAAGATCCCACTTATTTGACGTCGATCGACTATATCCATTTCCGGTTTGTATGGCGCAATAAACGCCCAAATCATATCGATTATTGAGTTATGGCAGCGATCCATATACACGGATGTGTGTCTAGAGTCCCGCAACGATATGTGACTGCCGGACGGATTTCCCAGATGCACCGAGATCACCAGATCCATTTCCGGTTGTAACTCGCCCGATCATCCACCAGGTGGCGGTATTGAAGCGTTGCACTGTTGTGCAGGCTCCCACTGTATCAGCCGAGGCTGGGTGGCGTAATTATGAATGCGATTCACTACACAACTACCGTGGGCCTGGTCTACAAGATACACTACACCACTAAGGTACACTACACCACTAAGATACACTACACCACTAAGATACACTACACCACTAAGATACACTACACCACTAAGATACACTACACCACTAAGGTACACTACACCACTAAGATACACTACACCACTAAGATACACTAGCCCACTAAGATACACTACACCACTAAGATACACTACACCACTAAGATACACTACACGACTAAGGTACACTACACCACTACACAACTACTGTGGGCCTGGTCTACAAGATAAACTTCACCACTAAGATACACTACACCACTAAAATACACTACACCACTAAGATACACTACACCACTAAGATACACTACACCACTAAGATACACTACACCACTAAGGTACACTACACCACTAAGGTACACTACACCACTAAGATACACTACACCACTAAGATACACTACACCGCTAAGATACACTACACCACTAAGGTACACTACACCACTAAGATACACTACACCACTAAGATACACTACACCACTAAGATACACTACACCACTAAGGTACACTACACCACTAAGTTACACTACACCACTAAGGTACACTACACCACTAAGATACACTACACCACTAAGATACACTACACCACTAAGGTACACTACACCAGTAAGATAGACTACACCACTAAGATACACTACACCACTAAGATACACTACACCACTAAGATACACTACACCACTAAGATACACTACACCACTAAGGTACACTACACCACTAAGATACACTACACCACTAAGATACACTACACCACTAAGGTACACTACACCACTAAGATACACTACACCACTAAGATACACTACACCACTAAGGTACACTACACCACTAAGGTACACTACACCACTAAGGTACACTACACCACTAAGATACACTACACCACTAAGATACACTACACCACTAAGATACACTACACCACTAAGATACACTACACCAGTAAGATACACTACACCACTAAGGTACATTACACCACTAAGATACACTACACCACTAAGATGCACTACACCACTAAGATACACTACACCACTAAGATACACTACACCACTAAGATACACTACACCACTAAGATACACTACACCAGTAAGATACACTACACCACTAAGATACACTACACCACTAAGATACACTAGACCACTAAGATACACTAGACCACTAAGATACACTACACCACTAAGGTACACTACACCACTAAGATACACTACACCACTAAGATACACTACACCACTAAGATACACTACACCACTAAGGTACACTACACCACTAAGGTACACTACACCACTAAGATACACTACACCACTAAGATACACTACACCACTAAGATACACTACACCACTAAGATGCACTACACCACTAAGATACACTACACCACTAAGGTACACTACACCACTAAGGTACACTACACCACTAAGATACACTACACCACTAAGATACACTACACCACTAAGATGCACTACACCACTAAGATACACTACACCACTAAGGTACACTACACCACTAAGGTACACTACACCACTAAGATACACTATACACTACACCACTAAGATACACTACACCACTAATGTACACTACACCACTAAGGTACACTGCACCACTAAGATACACTACACCACTAAGATACACTACACCACTAAGATACACTACACCACTAAGATACACTACACCACTAAGGTACACTACACCACTAAGGTACACTACACCACTAAGATACACTACACCACTAAGATACACTACACCACTAAGATACACTACACCACTAAGATACACTACACCACTAAGATACACTACACCACTAAGGTACACTACACCAGTAAGATAGACTACACCACTAAGATACACTACACCACTAAGATACACTACACCACTAAGATACACTACACCACTAAGATACACTACACCACTAAGGTACACTACACCACTAAGATACACTACACCACTAAGATACACTACACCACTAAGGTACACTACACCACTAAGATACACTACACCACTAAGATACACTACACCACTAAGGTACACTACACCACTAAGGTACACTACACCACTAAGGTACACTACACCACTAAG